>NW_006399789.1:20550795-20554670 GCF_000299155.1 Elephantulus edwardii
GTCAACACCAACACAAACAAGAATCTCCAAATGTATGGGAATCCCAGAACATTTGATCGTGCTAATGTGAAACCTATACTTGGACCAAGAGGCAGTCGTCAGAACAGAGCAGGGAGACACTGGATGGTTCAAAATCAAGAAAGGGGTCCATCAAGGATGTATTTTGTCTTCATACCTTTAAGATCTGTATGCAGAACAGATCATCAGAGACACTGGGCTGAACAACCTGCGTTATGCAGATGACACAACCCTGCTTGCTGAAACTGAGGAGGACCTGAAACGCTTGCTGCAGAAGGTCAGGGACTGCAGTCTTCAATATGGATTGAAGCTCAATATCAAGAAAACAAAGATTCCCACCACTGGTCCAATTGGCAGAAGCAGTTTGGATGGTGAAGAGATTGAGATATTTAACAGTTTTAGTTTACTTTGCTCCACAGTCAACCCTCTTGGTGACAGCAGCCAGGAAATCAGGGGATGAATTGCATCAGGAAAATCAGCTGTGAGGGACCTCTCAAGAGTACTGACATGCAACAGCATCAGGCTAAAGACAAAGGTGCTCTTGATCCAGGCTGTAGCCTTTGCAATTACGTGCTATACATCAGAGACTTGGACAGTGAATAGGGATGATAGAAAGAGAATTGATGCCTTTGAGTTGTGGTGCTGGAGAAGAGTGTTGAATATACCATGGACTGGTAGGAGAACAAACAGGTTTGTCCTGGAGAGGGTGAAGCCAGAGTGTTCCCTGGAGTCAAGAATTCAGAAGCTTCGTCTGATATACTTTGGGCATGTTGCAAGGAGGGCTGGTCCTTGGAGAGGGACATCATGTTTGGCAGAGTGGAGGGACGGCGCAGGAGAGGAAGACCCTAGATGAGATGGATCGATTATGTGAGTGGAGTGGTGGGAATGAATGTGTTTGAGACAGCGAGGTTGGCACAGGATAGAACGGCGTTTTGGGCTATTGTACATAGGGTTGCTATGAGTTGCAAATGACTCGGTGGCACATAACAACAACAATATGGGGAAATTTTTCCTTAAATTTTCAAAATGAGAGAAACTATACACACTATCTGCAGAAAGGATTGAGAGTGAGTAGACTCAAAACAACTTAATGTTATATTTTGTGACCTGGTCTAAGAAAATTTGCATGTCATACAGCAAAAACAAACAAACAAACAAACTTAATGATGGGTCACTGTATTCTGTTACAGAAGTAATAGAATAATAGAGTAGCTAGTATGCCTGCCATATTTAGATAAAATAAAAACTGACAGTCAGGTGTTTTTTATTATGTCCTTTGAATCACTTATGTTCAACCTTATTGAACTTCAATCAGCAAAATATTCTCTAATTATGAGGATCACAGCAAAAATGACAACACTCTATTTTCTGTTTTAGTGAGAGAGATGGTACACTTCCACTATTGTGTGCTGCATAGAAAAAAAGTCTGCTAGTGTTTTATATTTAAATTAATTTATGTATGAAAATACGTTTGAAACATAGATTCTATTCTCTGTTTTTCTAGCTTATGATTAATATTTCAATTATCTTAAAATATAAGTTAGGTAATGAGAATATAGAGAAAAAGTAATTCATGTCCTTCATGAATTACCCAAACTAACCTGGGTCACCATGATCAAAGCTGATTCATAAAGTCACCATATTGATTTTGTATACCTCTTGGAAGTACATTTTCATATCAGATCTCAGATTCTATAACTGCAATGTCCTTGCGGTAAATTGCAGTGACCCTGTGGTTTAGTGTCTAACTGCTGGCTGCTAACCAATACGTCAGTGGGCTAAAGCTTGCAAGTTACTTTCTGGGAGAAAGAGATGATTATGTGCATCCATAAAGATTTATAGTCTTGGAAAACCAATGGGGGCTATGGGACATATAGGAAGGTGAAGAGATGCAATTGACTGGACAGTAGCTAATTTTTATTTGTTTAGCAAAACCAACAAAACCCACCTATTTGATTCAATTCTCACTCGTGGTTAACTTCTGTATTTTTCTATCATTCTTTAACTCATGTCCTCTTCCTTTTCTTGAGGTTGTACACCTTTAACGGAGGCAATTGTCTTTTTTCCATGCTGCATCTGGTGGATTCCAACTGGTAACTTTTCAGTTAGCAGTCTAACTCATAAGCCACCAGCGACTTTTTTGAGCTGGGTATAGATAAATTATTCACTTTAAGTATTTATAAAGTAATCACAAAATTCTCTACTATTCATAGGGTTTCTAGAGGACTGTTATTTAAGCAGTGGATAGCTAATACTGCTTCTTAGTCTGCCTTTAACTGGGAACTCTGCTAAAACATAACCATCATGGATAAGGCTGTGGCATTTGACATACCAGTGGCAATGCTTTCAGTATCACAGCAACCCACAAGTTATCTTTGTACAGCTGACAGACAAGTGCTGTACCAATTAGAACAATACTGAATTATTTAAGTATTCTTACGGAATTCTAAAATTTCATACCTTCATGATATTTCCTGTTCTATGTTAAAGCTCATTGTAGGAAATTATATTTTACATGTAAACACTTGAGTTTTTTGCCACTGTAAAAGATGTTTTTTAGGTCTTACAACAAATTTGATACTAAGCCACATTAATTGTGCTTCCATGAAACCTCTAAAAATAAATAATATGTTGTCCAACACTCTAGGATTATGGCAAAACATAAGTAAAAGAAAAGAAATTCTTACTTTAAATTTTAATTTATACTAAAATAATAAATAGCATAGTTATTGTCTTAGAGTATCATCTAATTTTCTGATTAACCAAAACAATAAAAATATAAATAATCATAAACTCACTGTGTTAACCACAACTTATATAGATTCTATAGAACTGAGAACATAGCTCTTCCAAAGCTGTAAATTTATTGAAGCAGACCACCTCCTCCTTCTCCCATGGAATGGCTTGTAAGTTCAAACAGCTAACCTTTCAATTAGCAGCCAAGCTCTTCTTTCCTGGTTTTTTAATAATTCAGGAAGGAAAACTTAAGTTACACATTGCTGAAAGTTAATAATATTGTTCATACCCTTTAAAACTCTTTTTAACATTATAATGAGGCTCTGTAACCAAAATTTGTCATTTCAACATTTTTTCACATGTATAATTCAGCAGCAATAATTTCTTTCATCATGATCTGCAACTGTCCCCTCTATGTCTTTCCAAATTTTTATTTCATTCTTAATTAACTCATGTACTCTTTTCATTTTAACTCTTACTAATTTGAATAATAGATGAAATTTAAATAAGTAAACATTTAAAACATGACCCAGGAGTTTCATTTTTAGGATATTTTGTTTCTTCTAGATAAATAAACATATGTTCTCACAAAAAGAGAAAAGTGATGTACACCCATGTTTATCATGGCTTTGTTCACAATAGCAAGGAGTTGGAAACAACCCAGGTGCCCGTCAACAAACGAATGGATAGAGAAGCTCTGGTATAATCACACAATGGAATACTACGCTGCATTGAAAGACAAGGAACTCATGCAATATTATCCAAATGGGTGACCCTGGAGGACATTATGTTGAGTGAAATATCTCATTGACAAAAGGACAAATACTGCATGGTGCCACTGCTGTAAAATAGGACTAATATCAGGGTTGGGGTAAGACTGAGAAAAACTGGATAAATTGTGTATACTGCCTTGAAACAGACGAGGGAACGAATAATTTAAAAGAGATGTATGATAGGGTATTATGGTTATCACAAGAGTCCACAATTACGGTTGCATAGTGGAGTGTACTTGGGGTGGTGGGAAGGGTGCGGGGGGGATTGTATATCAAAGAAAGAATTTTTCTTTTACTTTTCAAAGAGAGGAGTGAACTGGGGAGAGGGGGACAGGAGGGAGGGCTGGG
>NW_006399789.1:20554770-20560760 GCF_000299155.1 Elephantulus edwardii
AAAACAAACAGATTCATCTTGGAGAAGATTAAACCAGGCTGCTCCTTGGAGGCAAGGATTCTGGGGCTTCGTCTGACATACTTTGGACACGTTGCCGGGAGGGACGGGTCCTTGGAGAGGGGCATCATGCTTGGGAGGGTGGAGGGACAGCGCAGAAGGGAAGACCCTCTATGAGATGGATTGATTCGGTGACTGGGGTAATCGGGATGGGTGTGTCGGAGGCCGTGGGGTTGGCGCAGGATAGAGCAGGGTTTAGGGCTGTTGTGCATAGGGTCGCTATGAGTAAAAAACGACTCGACGGCACATAATAACAACAACAACAATATCCTTTGTCTTCCCCTGCCACCCTTCGCACATTTCCTAATAAACCCCATAACTTCTGTAGTAAATACTGAACCCTGACTAGCAGAATTAGGTGCAGTGTAGGAGACTATGTCTTACGAAGGGATTGGGTTTTACTTACTGATGTTATTGTTGGAGAAAGCTCTCTTTTGTCGAGTTGGTAGAGGTAAGACTCAGCCTTCCCTACATTGTCTTCGTTCCTTTTACAAAAGGAAATCCAAGAACACTTAATTGTGCTCATGGGAAATATATATATATATACACACCCCACAGCAGTTCTCAGAACAGAGCAAGGGAACACTGAATGGTTTAAAATCCGAAAAGTTATTTATTAGGGTTGTAGTCTCTCTCCATACCTATTGAATCTGTATGCTGAGCAAATCATTTCACAAGCTGAACCATATGAAAAAGAATGTGAAATCAGAATTATAGAAAGATTCATCCATAATCTGCAATATGTAATTGACACAGCTTGCTTGTTAAAAGTTAAGAAGACCTGAAACTCTTATTGAAGAAGATAAAAAACTATATCCTTCAATATGAGTTGCATCTGAACATCAAAAACCCAAATCCTCACCATTGGACCAATAGGCAATATCATGCTGGAGGGGGAAAAGATTGAAGTTGTCAACTATTATTTCTTACTTAGATCCACAATCAACCCCATGATAGCATATCAAGGTTGGGGTAAGACTGAGAAAAACTGGATAAATTGCATATACTGCATTGAATCAGATGAGGGAGAGAATAATTTAAACGTGATGTATGATAGGGTATTATGGTTATCACAAGAGTCCACAATTAAGGTTGCATAGTGGAATGTACTTAGGGCAGTGGGAGGGGTGCGGGGAGGTTGTATATCAAAGAAAGAATTTTTCTTTTACTTTTCAAAGAGAGGAGCGAACTGGGGCGGTGAGGGGCAGGGGGGAGGGCTGGGCAGGGAGAAAAGTGCAACAATGAATAAATGGAAATCAAAAATCTCTGTAAATGTTCATTTAAATTATTAAAATAAAATCTAAAAAAAATAAAGAGAAAAGTGGTTATAATAGCTTGTTCACAGTAACCAAAAGAATCATTTTTATCTTAAGAGTATAATGAATAAATATGACTTAAAGTATGACTTAAAGCAATTTATTGCTGTTCAGCAATCAGAAGGAACAACCAAGTAGTATTTGCAAAAGCTTGAATAAATCTCAACAACATTACATTTGAGGAAAATAAATAGGTATAAGCTGGTGAACAATATATTCCATTTATAATTCTATCATAATAATATCAGCCTATGAGAGGTGATTATGGATTTGAAGTGGGCAGAGGAGGAATTTCTAGCGTAATGTAAATTTTCTTTATCTTGATTGAAATATTGCTGTTAAGAGTCCATGTGCCATTGTTAGGATCTCTGGTAGCATGTGGATAAAGCCTTTGTTTGCAAAGGGGAAAATCAGAGGTTTAAGTCCAGAGGCTATTCCCTAAGGGAAAGATGTGGTAGTTTGCTTATGCAAGAATTTCAACCATGGTCATTTTGTGGGCTAGTTCTACTGTGTAGGATCACTATGAGTTGGATTCAGTGTGACAGCAACAGGTTTTGATTTGTACAATGTCAAAAGTTAGGAACAGTCCAATGCCCTGTAGCTATAATTTGCCTCAATAAAATTTGAATAAAGGAAAAATGAATATGTGATAGAATTTCTCAAATAACCAAATTACTGATAGTTCTAATCAAGCCATAGATCTAGGCTTTAGCCTACAAACATCTGAGGCATTTTCTTTTTAAAATTCATCTTTTCTGTTCGGAGTGATTTTGATTAGGTTCAACGATAATTTATAATAATCATTCTACGGTGAACTGTAGAAGGAAATAGGTTCAGAGTGTTCTGTTTTCAGAATACCTGATAACTTTTAAGGATGTGAAGGATTGAAACAGGGATGGACTGCAATCTAAATATTAGTATTCTTTCATGAAGGTCCAGTATAAGTGGACACCTCCATGGAAAATCAAATAGTGCTCGTTGGTGGAACATCTGTCAAACCATATGCTTTGGCTTCAAGTTCACTGTAGAAACAGAAATGCTAATGACTCCATCCATCATCATAGAGCTTGGTGGGCATGTGTTACTGAAATGGTAAGAGGAATACAGCAAAGGATGTATTGAAAGTCAAAGAATTCTGTAGGTAGATTTTGGTTACACTGTTTGTTTTGGTGACTTGAAATGATGCTCTTTAAAGTGTGACTGGGTAATCCTGTGCAGATTGCCATCAAAGCTGTGGCAACTGGGCCAATCTGTCAGTAATCACTGCAGGTGCTGGCATGGTGCCTCCTGTGTGGACCTGCCAAGACAGGAAAGTCACAGCCACTGCTTCGCCCTTGGTGAAGCTCATCACAGCTAATGTAGTATGATGAGGCGAGTTTCTCAGCCAAAGGAAAGCCATTCCTTGTGGAACAAAAGATAATTTAAGCAATGACTTGAGAGTAATAAGTGGAATGTAAAATTAGTAAAATGAGATGCAAATTGCTTTAAAAAACAACCAGAGGGAGGCTGACCTCCCAGCAGTACCAACTGTTGTCAGATGAGGGCCAGTGAAAATGAATGGTTTGAAACTTCTTACCACATAGTGTTTTACCTGTCCAGGGAAATGTCACTGACTTGTTGCGGCACTGCATGTGGGTATGCTCATGTAGTAATGGAAATCTGAAACACAAGTGAAAGGTATTTTGTTAATTTGAATGTACAAAATTGCTAACTGATGAGCTAGATCACAAGACTGCTTTTCAGCTAGCTGGTCATTATTTACAAAGCTTTTTCTCATGTCACCAGGCTCTCCCATTTTTCCATGCCTGTTTATACTGTCACTTGAAGTACCTAGATGCTGTGGCAGATTTAATTTTTATAAGAGATATTCCAATATCTAACACTATTTTTCTCTGAGAAAGGAACTTAACAACTTTCCATTTATTACAATGAGGGGATATTCTCTGACAAAATATTTGCCTATGCATAGAAATGTTTCTGTTGTTAAGTGCTGTCAGTCGTAGGCAACTCATAACAACCCTAGGAACGAAAGTCCTCGACACTTGTGTGCGTGCCTTTCATCTTTTCTCCTGATTCACAGGGTTTCTGGAGGCAAGCTATTAATGGAAGTGAATGCCACTCCTGTACAGAAATAAGAAACTTAAATTGAAAAATCATTGAAAACTAGTTTCATAGCAATTTTTTCAAAGCCATTTGACTAAACGTATAATGTGTGATCAACTTTTTAAGTACCATGAAGAAATGTACAAAAGAAATAAATTCTAGTAGCAACTGTCTTTATATTTGAGTTTGGTCAAAATTTTGACAATAAATAGATGACTGACTGACTTTAGTAGTGGCTGGCACTCTTCGAAAGGGCCTGGCACAATTCTAAAATAGAATAACAAAAAGCAGAGGGAGTGAGTAAGCTTGACTATATCAAAGTTAATAAAAATGATGTGGTATAAATGCATTTTTAAATTTTCATAAGCTTGGATTCACTCATTAAAATCATAGAATGTTAGGAACATACAGGGAAGATTTGGTTTGTTCTCTGTAGCTATTGAGACTACAATAGAGCCTGCTGGTTCAGTCAGTCATTCAGAACATCCCAATGTCATTGAGTCTGTTCTGACTCATAGCCAATCCTCTTAGATTGTAAATTGCATAGAGAAGGCACATCTTTCTTCCAAGGAGCTGCTGGTTCATTTGAACAATGAGAAATGTGCAATGTGGTTGGCAGCTGAGTTCTTTATACACTATGTCACCAGAGCTCCCGGGCTGATGATTAGCAGTTGTATATTTAGAGATAAAAATTGATTATAAAGAAAGTCTGTGTAGTTGTTAGAGCTATTGAAACCTATTATAAGCAACTTTTCTAAGTAGCAAAATTACAGTTGAAATTGGTAGACATATCCAGTCATTACTTGAACAAGCCTTTCATAGGAATACAAACATGAAGCCAATTGAATATAATTTTGTTAGCATTAGGTGTGTGAGTCTTTCTTAAAAAAAAAAAAAAAGAAAGAAAGACTCTGTTTCAAAGCATCAAAGCATTAACTAGAAGTTTCTGAGTATTAACTAGAATTCAGAAGTGAGGTAAAAATGGACCAGAGTGCTTGGTGAAACTATTTCTGGAGATTTGATTGAGACTTTGAAGCTCATTGAGAGGTTGCATATGCAATGAGTAAATGGTCATACCTAAAGCCTAAGAATGCATATAGTACACTGAGCATGTATGTGGAAGCTGGACATGATTATAAGGAGAAAAAAATCTTTAAGAATGCAATTGAAAAAAAAAATGAAAAAAAGAATAAAAAAAAAAGAATGCAATTGAAGCAAATACAGTTTGAGTCTAGACCCTGAAGGAACTAAAAGGAAGGAAGAGACTACACAACTGAACTTGCAGATTCTCACATTTGTATAATATATGAGGGTCAACAAGAAGGACAAGTTAAAGAAGACAGTAGATTTAGTGTGTGCTTGGTAGCAGTTTACTACATTTTGGGAGATAGCAGTGAAATAGTAAAGACAACTCTATAAAAATTCTTGAAATTTACTGTTTAATAAATTTTGGAAAAAAATCAGTCCTTGAGTTTCCTTTTTTTATTCTCCATCTTGGGACTCTTTATATGTTAGAATCTTTTGTTTCATTTTCCCCTATTTAATAATTTTCTTAGATTCAATATATGTGTGTTATCTTAAATGACAATGAAAGAGGATACATCCCATTTCATGTTGGCTCATTTTATCCTTTCATATAAGTTCATCAGGATGGTCATATGTTTATGACTAAATTGAACCTCTTTCTGATTCTGATTTTACTGACTAGAATTGGTCTGTGGAAAGTCTCTTGTTTGTTTTAACCCTAGTTTCTTCTTTTTACTAGTCTTTACAGAATAGGAGTGCAATATTAAAAAAATACTAACCACGCTTGTTGTATTCACTTTTTATAACCTGCTGTAGACTCAAACTGACAACCTGTTTGTCAATGCTAATTTTGTCTTTCAGGCAGAAGTTATATTTTCTGTGTATGTTGGTTTATGATGGTGTATTTGAGATGCTGTGTTCTATTGTATGAATAACTCACGCTCTATATTTCTGGTTTTTGTTTATGATCTTGATTTACTGTAGTACATGATATAATATTCTCCCTTCATGCTTTCATGTATAGAATTCTACTCATAGGTTTCAAACTGAGATCATTGTGTATATATAATGGGTTAATTAAAATTTTTTTCCTATTTTTTGACATTTGAGATGTGCATAATGTTGTGATATAATCATGACCATCAGAAACTTTAATTGTAGTTTATTTTTAGGATTGTTAAATGCTCCTGAGTCATTTTAATTTTTACAATAGTTCAATACATTAAAGATACAATATGTATTTTCCCTTTATTAATAATTGAGAAGCTCGTTTTTTATTTCAATTATATACATAATTGATTATAAATAAATAATTCATTGATTATATTTTACCTACCTTATGTATCCCAGGAGCATGGCTATGAAACCTGACTAGCATATAAACTCAAGGATATTTTCATATCAATATCTATGAATATGCTCTGTCACTCAACTCATAGCACATTGGACTTCTGATACTTATAAATAACAACTAAGTAATTTTCTGTA
>NW_006399789.1:20560863-20573698 GCF_000299155.1 Elephantulus edwardii
ATATAAATAAATATAAATATAAATAATATAAATATAAAACAGGTGACAGTAAGCACTTTGCAATTTGCCATTGAACTCCCACAATCACTATTAAACATGGGGATTTGTAGTGAGTTAGTTTTCATCTTAATATAAAAGTATAATCTTTTTGTAAAAACAATTTTTGTGAGTTTCCATAGTCTGCTTTATTCTAAAATTGTTGTTGTTGTATACCATCAAGTGAGAGCTGACCCAGAGATGGGTTTTCAGACAAAATTAATTACATGAGAGAAGTTTGCTTATCCTTCTCCCTGCAGAGCGACTGGTGCCTTGAACTACGTGCCCTCAGGATTATAGTGCAGTTTCTTGCCAGTAGGCCACCAGAGCTAACATAAAAATTATATCTAGATTTTTCTCTGTATGTTGTTGTTGTTCTTATGTGCCATCGAGTCACTTGCAACTCATAGCAACCCTGTGTACAACAGCCCTAAACTCTGCTCTGTGCCAAATGCACTATCTCCGAAACACCCACCCCGATTACCCCAGTCACTGAATCAATCCACCTCATAGAGGTTCTTCCCCTTCTATGCCGTCCCTCCATCCTTCCAAGCATGATGTCCCTCTCCAAGGACCAGTCCCCCCTTACAGCATGTCCAAAGTATGTCAGACAAAGACTCAGGATCCTTGCCTCCAAGGAGCAGTCTAGTATATAGGAACCATTTATTTTAAAATAAAGCCTTCTATAGAAAGTAAAAAAAAATTAACCTTTCACATAAGGTAAACACACAGATCAAATGACCAATTCTATTACCCTTTCTAAAGGTGCCTTCCATGTGTTTTATCCCAGTCACAACTATCTTCTTTCTCTTTATTAATAATTATCCTGACATTAAGCCTTTGTGAATGTCACATGCACATCACTAGTTTTCCATCACATTTTCTATAAGTATTTGTTTTATGTTTCTTTTCATGTGTAGTATGACAACTATCTTTATTTTTCTCAAAATGTGCCTTTTTACGCATTATGATATACAGTTGTTCAGTCTGGATTTTATTGATTACATACTGAAAGACTGTGTTCCTCATTTTTCTGTTGTAGTTATTGATACCATTGTATTAGATGCCACTGAGGTGACCATAACTCATAGTGACCCTTTGTAGAACAAATTGGAACCTTGTCCTATCCAGCAACATTGTCACCCTCTCTGCCATATTGAAGCCTACTGTTATAGTCTCTGTGTTACTTTTTTTACTTACCTTCTACTTCCCCCTTCACACACATTATGATATTTTCTTCTGAGGATTGGTGCCTTCTGATAGCATCCCCAAAATATATGAGATAAATTCCATTATTCTTGCCTCTATGAAACACCTTGGTGGTGCTTCCTCTAATACAGATTTATTCTATATTTCCTGTAGATTGGCATACAGTCCTGAAATAGGTTTCATTCATTGGTAATAGTATATTGTTACATGCTGATGGTTGGACAATATAGGCAGTGCTAAATGTGTTTATGAGAGGCATAGAATGTCTTTTGGTAATCTTCACAAACATTGAGTAATTTCTGGAGTTTGAAGATTATGTTATTCTGTTGTTTCTTTTTATTTGCTTGATTAATGAAGAGATCCTTTTCCTCATATTCTTTTTAGTTATCCAATGATATAGTTAATTAATGAAAAGAAGTATAAATGTCAAATCTTAGATTTATTTACTACTTTTCAGTATAGTAAGTTTCTTATCACCTTCTAAAGATATGATTAATTATTTTTAGATAGTTTATTATTATTAATTAATAGAATTTAATGTTGTGAAAAGGGCCCAGTCCTTGGAGAAAGACATCATACTTAGAAAGATGGAGGAAGAAGACAGGAGAGCATGAATGAGATAGTTAAAACAATGACTGAGGTAATAAGGACAAGTGTGTTGGAGACAGAGAGATTGACTCAGGATGGGATGGGGTTCAGTGCTATTGTACATCAACAAGAAGAAAAACAACAATGCATTTATTCCATCACAATTCTTGTTGTTGTTAGGTGCTGTCAAGTTGAGTAATGACACAGCAACCCTAGAACAGAAGATCTGAACTCAGTCCAGTCACAATTATTATTGTTATTTAAATATAAATAACATAAAAAATATCCCTTATTTTGCCATTGGAATTTTCTTGAACTTGATTCATGAGTCCTTTGATATAAACAGAGCTGTTTTTGAATCTTTTCCATGCTATTTTGCATTATGAGATGTTCCAGAGTCACCTTATGCAATTACCCCATGAACTTGCAATTAGACACCTCTCTATAGTTTCCCGATTTGTTTTAGTGGGAAAATGTATTTCAAGATTCTAGTATCGAGGAGCTAATGCAGCCTCATTTGTAGACTATTCAATGATCTGAGCTCTAAGAATTGAAACCTATATTAAAATAATATAATCCTTGCATTCTGATATTTAGATTTACTCATATAGCTTGAAATACAACTAATTAAGTTCATTGTTGCTATTATTATGAGGTACTGTGACAAGATCCCTACACTTAGGAATCCTATACATGACAGAATAAAACACTACCTGGTCCAGTAATCCCATTGTTTTGTCTACTGAGCCGATCTATCATGAAAGTTTTCTCCTTTTTTTACTTACCCTTAAATTTATCTCAAGATTGATGTCCTTCCCTGGGAGCTGGTCTATCCTAATAACACGTCCAAAGTGCATGCAATGAGGCCTCACCATTCTTGCTGTCTAGAAACACTGTATTTTCTCTAAAACAACCAATGTTATATTTAAAATTTAAGTCCATTAAATATGTTTAAAATCCATGCATACATAATCATATTTTAAAATTAATTAATTACCTTTTTGAGAAGATGAGGAGCCAACTCATTATATTGAAAACTACTCATGCCGTTTTTTACACTTGAAACAAAAGTCTAACTTTTAGTTCTTTTTGTGTTAGAGTTTTTTTAGCGTATCTTGAAATAGTAGGTTTCATTTTTGATCTGTTTGGTGAGCATGCGTTGTTGTCATTTTTGTTATTTTGAAAATTGTATTCTGCTCTTCATTCTTTTTTAATTTGATAACACTTTCTGTGGGGATAAGCCTGGCTACTTCTTACTTGCTCTCTGTATTTTGTCCTGCATTCTCCCTCTCTCACTCTCTCTTCTTTAAATAAGTCTCCTTATAAGTGTAGAATTAGACTAGACTAAAACCTTTCTTCTTTTTACATATTTCCCCTTTACTGTTTTGAGATGTGTTAAAAATAAAACCACTTACTTTCTCATTTCTTTGGCTCTGTTATTGCCTCTATTTCTGTTGGGAGCTAACTATGTTCTGTTGTTATTATTCTGTTTTTATTTAGCAGATTTAAAATACATTTAAAATTAGGCTACTAGAACTAAGTGCTCAGCATTCCCAAAATCTGACCGTTAACTTCAGTGGTTTTTTTATCCTCCTAAACACTCTTATCATGAATACCACCGTTTTTTAATTATAAAATTAAAGTCATATCTACATGTACTCTTATGTGTGGCGTGTGTGTGTGTGTATAAAACATTCTTCTAAGCACTGATCTGTCAATTTGCTGTACTGAGGTAACTTGGGGTTGCTGTGATGCTGATCACTGTGCCATGGGTGTGTCAAGTAACATAATAGTTTCCCATAGTAGACACTGGTGGAGCTCCCAGATGGAAACAAGCTTTGAAGTAGGACTGACATCTACTTCCTAAACAACGTGCCTCTGGAAACATTATGAACTAAGAGAAATGACGATAGTTATAGAAAGGGTTCAGGTCTTTTGTTCATAAGTTCACTATGAGTCATGCTCAACTCAAGAACACTTAACAACAACAATATCTATTTACAGGTACATATATGTAAATTTATACATGTATTATGTACATGCATGTATGTGTGTATATGTGTTTATATGAACATAGGAAAATAAACATATATCTATTTGAAGAGACGTTTATTGTTAGCCATTGTTTTATAATATTTTAAGGATTGATGAGGCAAGATGGAAGTCAATAGGCAAAAATGTTTAGGGGGAAGATACTAAATTGATTCCAACTGTACGCTGAGAAAATCACTTGAAGCTGGACAACATAAAGAAAAGTGTGGCATCATGATTGGATGAAGACGCATAGCAAACTGTATTAAGCTAATGGCACAATTTTGCTTGTAGAAATTGAAGAGTTGGAGCACTTGCTGAAGAAGATCACAAAATACAGCCCTCAATATGGATAACATCTCAACCTCAAGAAAACAGAACTCACCATTATATCAGTTCAAAGTAAATGAAGATAGAAATTGTCAAATGTTCAAAATCCCTAGTTATCAGAGATATACAAATCAAAATTACTATGGGATATCATCTCACCCCAGCAACAATAGCAAAGTTCATTAGAGCAGCCAATAACAAATGCTGATGAGGTTTTGGAGAGATTTAGAACCCTTGTTTATGGCTTGTTGGGAGTGTAAAATGGAGCAACCATTATGGAAGGCCATCTGCCACTTTCTCAAAAATTTGGAAATAGAAATACCATTTGACCCAGCAGTTCCACTACTGTAAAGATACTCTAAAGAAACCAGAGCCACCATTCAAACATATGTATGCACACCTGTATTTATTGCTTATGTTATTCAGAATAGAAAAGAGATGGAAAAAACCCAAGTGTCCATCAATAAATGAATGAATAGAAAATCTATGGTACTTTAAAACAATGGAATACTATACAACACTGAACAATTTGTAAAACGTTACAAAATCGGGTGACCCTGGAGGACATTACGCTGAGTGAAATATCTCTCGAAAAAGAACCAATACTGCATTACACCACTGTTATAAAGCAGGAGTGACATAGAGGGTTAAGGAGAAAATAGACAACGAGTGGATAGATAATGAACACTGCATTCAGACAGAAGAGGGAAAGAACTGTTTAAAACTTATATATGATTAGCATTTTATGTATGACAACAATCCAGAATTAGACCTACATTGCAAAGTGGCCTATGGAAGGGATAAAGAAAAACTGAATGATTTTTTTTTTTTAAAATGTGAACTGGAGAGGGAGGAAGATGTGTAATAATGAATAAATGAAAATTCAAATTTTCTGTAAACTTTCACTGAAACCACAATAATAGAAAGGGAGAAAAGATAAATTCAGGGGAGGGGAGGGGAAGAAATTGTCAACAATGTGATTTTACTTGGATTGACAATCAATGTCCATTGTAATCCCAGTCAAGAAATCAAAGACATGTTGTCTTGGGGAAATCTATTATCACTGACCTGTCCAATAATCTAAACAATTACAAAGTCATTTTAAAGACTCAAGTGTATTAGATCCAACTCTCCAACATTCTAAACAATTGCAGTGTAAGTTTAAAAAGTCATGTATAGCAGATACAACTCATGATATTTTCAGTTGATTCCTATAATTCTGAAAATTGGACAATGAATAGGGATGACAGAAGAATCAGTGAATTTAAATAGTGGTGGTGAAGAATATTAAATTTACCATAGACTAGCAGAAGTACACACAAGTTTGTCTTGAAGGAAGTGAAACTAGAGAGCTTGTTAGAAGCAATAATAGTTTAGGAGCAATGAGAGTAAAACTTTTGCTTACTTGTCATGGGTGGGCATATTTTCAGGAAAATACAATTATTGGAGAAAGGCATCAAGGTACAAGAATAGCAAAAAAGAGGAAGACCCACAACAATACTATCAAATATGCTTAAGAATGATACAGATGATGAGAATGGCTTGGAATAGGACAAGGTTCATATGCTCATTATGGGTCATAATTGATTTAATGACATCTAAAAGCAACAATCTCTTTTACTTGTTTTGTTTACCAACTTTTAAATCTATGTACAAAATAATACTTTAAAATATGTTTACTCTAATAACTGTGATCTATAGCCCAATCATAGGATTTCAGAGGGTCTTCAGAAGCCTTTAATTTAGGAAGATGGCCTATCCTGCTTCCTAGTCAGTCTTAAAAGGGGAGTTACACCAAAACTTGTCCACAATGGGAAACCCTTTTGGAATTTGACACACCAGTGACACAAATGTCAGTATCACAGCAAGGTCAACTAATCTCAGGACAGCAAACTGGCAGACAAGTACTGCACCACCTAGAACAACATTCTCGCCAGACACAATACCCCTTGAGACCAACTGACTTTTAAATACAAAGACCCACCCACAAAAGGCTTCCCATGTACAGCTGATTGTAAAGGAAACCAGAGAAAATCAGCTTACACTTGATAGATAAGACAACCTCGATGTCCAAACAGTTTACTCCTAGTTTTTAAGTAAATAAAAAACACTGTCCAGGGCTAAATCTTGCTTGGCTCTACAATTAACACCCTTGGTACAAGCTGTCAAGAAATAAGGAGACACAATGCAGTAGTAAAATCTTCAGTTAGCGATCCTTCCAAATTATTGAGGAGTATTGATGTCAGTTTGAAGACTAAGGTTCATCTGATTCAGGCCATAGTCTTTCCAGTTACTAGCTATGCACTCGAGACCTGGACAATGAATAAGGATGACAGAAAAAAAATTGGTGTCTTTGAACTGTGGTGTAGCTGAACCTCTGTGTGTTTTCAGAGACACTAAATCACAGGAGGAAATTACCAGAGCAAACTGATCTGTCTTGGAGAAATTGCAACCATAATGCTCCTTAGAGGCAAGGACTATGAAGCTATGTCTCAGATACTTTGGGGTTACTATCAGGAGGAGCTATTCCTTGAAAAAGGACATCGTACTTGGAAAGCCGTCTGATCAGCAAAAGATAAAAATACCCTCAACAAGTTGAGTTGACACAGAGACTGCAGAAATTGGCTCAACTATGTTAAAGATTATATGAATGTTTCAGGGTACAGATTTGTTGTTCTGAGTGTCAGTATGAGTTACATTTGACAATCCTTAACAGAAAACAGAAACTGGCTATGGAGGCCTTATAATTTTATTATTGAAAATATATACATATAAAAATTATCTGCAGTTTTTTATGCAGTATAAAATATCTTTCAAAATAATATTCACAGAATAATTCCATTTTGGTTTAAAAAATGTTTATTAGGAAGCTCAGACAGTAATACAGGAAGACTATGCATTGCTGTTGTTGTTGTTATGTGCCGTCGAGTCGCCTGCGACTCATAGCGACCCTATGTACTAGCTCTTGTTATTTTAGGCTGATACATTTATGATTTCTTCTATTTCATTGGTATTTTTAATCATTTCATGTTTTCCAAATAAGAATTTTATTTTCAAATAAAAAACTGAAAGAAAAATGTTAGCACTAAAAGGAAGAAATTATATAACATTTTATATTTAGATAGAACACATCTCTGTTCACTTTATGCCCCTTATCTTTCCATTTCTTACATCGTGGTGGTTTTTGTGTTACCATTATGCCAAGGGCTATGCTTCTGGTATTTCAGATAACTACAGGGTTCTTTGTGGTGGAGAGCTTTGCAAAGCTTTCACTCTTGAACACTACTAGGTAGTAACATTGACCATCCTCTTCTGAAAACCTCATATGAAACCTCATACACACCAGCAGAACTTCAGAAGATGAGATCCTCACTTTGGAAGATCCTCAAAATACTTGGGGAAGAACTTCCTCCTCAAATAAGACTAAATATGTTAATAATATGAATATTGCAAAGCATACTACACAACTCAAAATGTAAAGAAGTAGCTGTAAAAATCGTTAATAATTGAAATGTAGAATGAACAATTGAAATATGGGATAAATGAAGTGTGAATCTAGACAAATTGGATGCTTTCATAAATAAAAGGAATATGCTCATGTTGTTGTTGTTGTTATGTGCCGTCTAGTCGCTTGCGACTCATAGTGACCCTATGTACAACAGCCCTAAATTCTGCAATGTCCTGTGCCAATCGCACTGTCTCTGACACTCCCATCCCAATTATCCCAGTCACTGAATCAGTCCACCTCATAGAGGGCCTTCCTCTCCTGCGCTGTCCCTCCACCCTCCCAAGCATGATGTCCCTCTCCAAGGACTGGTCTCTCCTCACAACACGTCCAAAATATGTTAGATGGAGCCTCAGAATCCTTGCCTCCAAGGAGCCACCCGGTTTAACCCTTTCCAGGACAAATCTGTTTGTTTTCCTAGCAGTCCATGGGATTCTCAATACTCTTCTCCAGCACCACAGCTCAAAGGCATCAATTCTCCTTGGTCATTGTCCAACTCTCTGATGCATAACAAGTGATTGCAAAGACCATGGCATATATCAGATGCACCTTAGTCTCCAGAGAGACACCATTGCTCTTAAGTACTTCAGCAACACATATAGTAAAATTGGAACGATGCTCATATTCTAGGCAATTAATTAGCTGAAATGGACTGAGATTGAACATTTTGATTTGGATAATTATTTGGTCTACTCTTCCTGAAATACCAATTTCAACACAAATCATGTCACATTTCTTAATGAGTATTAAAAAGAAAAAAAGTATTACAGGATCTCTTCTCATACAATGGGCATATAGCTGGATGAGTATATTTCTTCGAAAGGGATATCATGTTTCAAAACATGGAGGGTCATTAAAGGAGAGGAAGACCTTCAACAAGGTGGATTAACATAGTGACTTCTGCAATGGCAGATGAGGATGGCACAGGATAGGGCAGTATTCAGATCAGCTGTTCATTGGGTCATACTTGACTTGAGTGCACCTAACAACATCAACAACAACATCCTAAAGTATCAAGCTTTCAGTGATAAAGTGGTACAGCACTCTTCTGTCAATATGCTATATATTAAGGTAACCTGGAATTGCTCTGATACTGAACCTTGTGCCATTGGAGTGTCAGGTACCTTAATGGTTACCAATGGTGGACAGTATTTGATGGAGCTCCCAGTTAAAGACAAGTTTGGAAGCAGGAGCGGCATCCACTTCCTAAACAACATGTCCCTGAAAATAATATGAACTTTGACAAATGCTGATAATTATAGAAAGGCTTCAGGCCTTTTGTTCATAGAGTCACTATGAGTATTTGGCTGGAAGGCAATTAACAAAAAGAAGCTTATAAATATGTCTCATTAGTAGGGCTGTTATTCTGGTTCATGCATCATACACTGAAGCTAAACATGAGTAAATTAAAGATTTCTACCACCTTCTACAGTAAAGAATCTATGACAGAAGTACTTAAGAAAGGCAAAGAACTACATAGAAGCATTCCTTCATGAAAGAGATATTTACTTCTCATTTCCTTTTTTACAGAATTCCCAACTTAGCTAAATTTATAGCTTGTGGTCTGAGGGAGACCTTTTATTTTGGGTTATAAAAGGGAAAGTTATCATTACTTTGACTTTTTAAATGTGTGTATTGTCAATTCCTACTTTTAACTCATGTGTTATTGAAAACAGTATAAATACAATAAGTTCTAGAAAAACAGGTTATATTTTCTTATTAGTTACAAGGCACTATTTAAGACCTGTCCACAAATAATCAATTCATCATAGTAAACCTATTCATCATAGTAAACCTATGATAAAACTGTTTTCTCCAGCACTACATTTCAAAGGCATCAATTCTTCTGTCATCTTTATTCATTGTCCAGCTTTCCTTTCAGTAGCATAGCAAATGGTTGAGAAGACTGACCTTTATCAGGCAAACCTTAGTTTCCCAATGATCATTGTTTCTCAATAATTAGAGAGGTCCCTGATTACAGACTTTCCCAATACAATATGTTGTTTCCTGATCTCCTGACTGGTGGTAGGTAATTAATTAATCAGTCAATCAATCCAGTCATGAGAATTTTTATTTTCTTGATGTTGAAATGCGATCTATAGTACTTTCAGCCCTTCCTACTTTCAGGGAGCAAATTTGTGTCAAAGCATAGTGACAGGTGGTGATGAGACTTTCTCCAATCCTAATGCCACATCCTTCTTCTTAGAGTCCTATGGGAAGCCAATACTAAATATTTGTAATAAACCAAATGCTGGAATGCTATCAGGATGTGGGGAAGGTGAGGTACAAGCTAGAGTTCACCCTGAGGCACTAAGGCAATCCTTAAGGGTTTACCAGATTCTTGCGTTTGCTAACCCCTCCCTCCTGCATCAGGAGGGTTTTCAATAGAAAGAGCTTGGCCTCCTTTGCATTGAATTCTCTTTGTGATTTACTTTCTGATAATTTTCAGTGAAGATACAGGGAAGCTGGAATAGTAGTCTTTAGTCAAGAACTGCTGGCCCCCTGATTTCTGCTCTCTGTTATATTTCATTCCTGGCTATCTGTCTCATTATTAACAATTATAAATACTTTACCCTTGGTCTGCAACAGAGTCCAGGTTCTCAAATAATTTTTTCAGCATATAGATTATACAGGTATGGGAAAACGATACAACCCTGAGTCACCACTATCTTAATTTTAAGCCACTATGTGTTCCCTTCTTGGTTCACACAACAACCTGTTGATCTAGGTATATGTTTCACATGATCACAATTAAATGTTCTGAGATTCCTATTCTTCTCAATGTTAGCCATAATTTATTATGATTCACACATTCAATTCAAATGCCTTTGCATAGTCCATAAAGCACAAATAGACATTATCCTGGTATTTTGGCAGTTTTCTGTCTATGTACTGTACTAGCCATTTTAAAATTATTTTCAGCAGCAGGTTGTTTCCATCTGATATTAACAATATTGCTCGATAATTTCTTCATTCTATTGGATCACCTCTCTTTGTATGAGAATAGATTTTAATCTCTTTTAGTCAATTGGCCAGACAGCTGTCCTCTACATTTCCTTACATAAATTGATAAGCATATTCAGGGCTGGATCTATCATTGGAAATATGTCAATATATTAGAAATATTTCAGTGTCAGTCAATTATTTGTTGGTACAGTAATCCTGTGTATTCCTTCCAACTTCTTTCTATACTTCCTGGGTCATCCAAAATTTTTCCCATAGCATTTCTATGTATTTTGCCTCAAGGCATGATTTGTTTTTTAGTTCTTCTCTTTTTATTTTCCAATTCTAGATCTCTATACAGTCTAATACTATGCTTTAGCTTCTCAAGCTGCCCTTTGAAATCCTCTGTTCAGCTCTTTTTTCTTTGTCTTTTTTTTTTTTACTTCAACATATACTCCTTCTGTTTTGGCTTTGGATATCCCATTGAATTTTAATATATTGTGGCTTTAAATATATCATGAAGTGAAGAAAAAAAAGAGATGTGTTTTCGAGGAAGTGCAGGCGGAGTGCTCCTTGGAGATAAAGATAATAAACCTTTTCTCACATACTTTGGGCATATTGCCAGAAGAGCCTATTCATTGGAGATGGACATCATGCTTGAAAGCTAGAGGGACAGTGGAAGAGAGAAAAACCCTCAACCAGGTGGATTGGCACCAGAAAGGCCTTAAGTGTGTTAGAGATTGTGATGATGGCACATGATAAGACAGAGTTCATTCTGTTGTTTATTGGGTCACTGTGAATGTATTTGAACCATCAATACCAAACAACAAGAATGAGGAGAAGTAAAAGAAGTCCTTTTAGTGTAAAGGAAAGATTGCTGGATTTTGTATCATAAAACCTGGTTTAAAATTTTATTTTTTCCTACCTTTTTGTATGTATTATAGTTCTAATATTCTTGCATTATTATTTTTTCTTTAATAGAAAATTATTGCTAAAATGAACTTTTATGAGATAACAACAACAGAATACAGATAGCAGCTCTCATACTATCAGGAGGCACCTATATTGTAGTCGCTAAAGTAAATTTTGAGTTCTAGAACTATACTAATTTTATTAACAATTAATTAAAATTAATGAATAACATTAACATATACTTCATTCAGCATTTATGGAAATAATGTATATCTTATATGTTGCTGTTGAATTGATTCTTTCTTGTGGAGTTTATCTCTCAGTAAGACTTTCCAGGCCATTAAATCTGACTTGACCATGTGAATGAGTAGAAATATGTGAATAGGGCATGTTAGCCTATCTACAAGGGGATTAGCTATCTCACCATTCCACAATGGGGTTGGCCAGTCTCACCAATCTTCAAGGAAGTTGGAGAGTTGTGCCAATAAGTTGAGCAGCTCCAGCAGCTAATTAGACCTTCCCCAATAGTGAAAAGATGAAGAAGCAAGAGGATGTAGCACACCCTTCAGGACCAGACATTCTTTTGCCACATACACCTATGCCATTCCTACCCATAGCCAAAATAGAGGACCAGAGATAAGACATGAAATGGAGTGGGCTACGACCTTGCTCTTCTGCCCTCAACACCTCATGGACAGAACCAGAGCTAAACTAAGAACCTCTATTCAAGTTTGTTAGACAACTTTGTGTGGTGAGGGGGAAAGCCAATATTAGCAGAACTGACAACTTTGTAACATTGTCCTTAATCTGTGGGGTTTAAGGCTGAGGTGCTTGTGAGCAAATTTAGGAAGCTTTCTGACTATATTCTGTTGTTAATCTAGATTAACTTTTGAACTTTCCCAGTGTGGCTGTGTGTGGTCTGTAAGCTATCATATTGGACTGTGGACCCAGTAAAGCAATAAGATTGCTCTTGAGATGAGTAGAAAGTGGTATAGGAGCATAAAGGACATGGCTGACCTCATGGGAGTTGGTTTTGTGTTACTGATGTTGTTGATGGGAACACTTCCCCTTTGTGAAGCTGCTAAAGGTCAGATATAGCCCTCCCCACTGGCCCTTTCTTTTTTCATCCCAGAGAATAATACCACACAGATATTAAAGAGTTCATGGTTATGGCATTTTTAGGAAAGTTAACTTTTTTTTTAAGCTTGCAATACATTTTTTTTGCAATACTTTTTTAAAAAATTTTTTATTTTTATTTTTTGTTTTAATTTCAAAGAACAT
>NW_006399789.1:20574652-20608103 GCF_000299155.1 Elephantulus edwardii
GAAGACATTCAGATGGCCAACAAGCACATGAAGAAATGTTCAAAATCCCTAGCTCTGAGAGAGATGCAAATCAAGACAACTATGAGATATCCTCTCACCCCAGTAAGTCTAGCAAAATTTAACAGAACAGCAGGCAACAAATGCTGGCGAGGTTGTGGAGAGACTGAAACCCTTATTCACAGTTGGTGGGAGTGTAAAATGGTGCAACCACTGTGGAAAGCAGTGTGGCGCTTTCTCAAAAAGTTGAAAATAGGAAGTTAATATTTTACAGTAGAGGTCCTACCAGGATAAAATTCCTCAGTCAGGAGAGTTCCCTAGTTGTGTTTGCAGGCCCTTTGATATTTAACCTCACAGGTTAGGCCATTTAAACAAAAATTCCCTTTGTATTGCTAGTTATGATGTTTCCATTAAACCTCCAGCAAGCTCAGGGGAAGACCCCTGACTCTCTTAGGCGGCAGTCCCAATTCAGCCCAACTCCATGCTGGTCTCTGGTGCTCCAGTGTGGCTCCTGCTGATATCATTTATGTCTCCGTCTGGCACAGTAATCCCTGGCCCCGAAGGATGTGTGCATTCTCTCCTTCTTTACTGCTTTCCAATTTCCGTTGATGGTCCTGCTGAAATTAAAATAAATGGGTTGGCAGAATTGGCCAATCTCCTCATCGGTAGAAAAAACCTCCTATTTCTTTGTTCTTCCCAGTCATGTGGCAAAAGTCAAAGGCAGTGCCCTCGCAAAGCCATTTTTAACAATATATCCATTACATCACATGTTCTTTCATTTTGCTATTGTGAATATTGTTGCATAAACTTAAGAGTGCATATTTCTATTTGTGTCACTGCTAATAGATTTCTAGGGTTTATGCTTAATGATGGCATTGCTGCTTCATCGACTAATTATATTTCTAGCTTTTAAAGAAAGTGACATTATTTTCTATAGTGTGTGAACCAATTTACATCCCTATTAGAGGGGTTGAATTCCAGTCTCCACATTATCTCACTAGTATTTGTTTCCTCTCCTAATGCCTTACCAATACTTTTTATACGGGTGAGATGGCAACTCTTTGTGGTTTTGATTTATGCTTGTGCAGTGGCTTTTTATGTGTGTTGGCTCTTTTAGGTAGATTGTCTGTTCATGTATTTTTCCTTTTTTTTGTTTTTTAAATTTGATTGTATTTTCACTATTGAGTTATTGAAGTTTTCTCTATACTTTTAAAGATTAGATTTAAGGATATCATTCCAGAAGATGTTTTCCCCTGCCTGTGAGATCTGATTTTTTCTCTTTCAATAAATTTTCGTGAACATATGCCTTTTCACTTTTAGGAGGTGATCTAGTTTATGTTATTGAATGAATAAATCATGGATTATTCATACATTTTTCTACCCAGAGATATTTTCATCTTTCCCAAACATAATTCCTGTAAACAATGCTGAAAAGGTCTTACACATATTTTCATGATCACATATGCATTCAGAATTTGAATGTACAAACCTAAACCTACAATTGCTGAGTTTATACACTTCAGCTTTATTAAATGTTATTTTTGAAATTTATTTAAATGTTTATTTCCATCTGGACTTTTAGTTTTGTGTTTTCTCATGTCAAAAAGTATGGAGAGTACATTCCATTGATTTATTGATCATTCACAGACAAGAATTCAGGTTGAAGATCATAAAGAATTTTCTCAGTTTTGATTTTTACCTGTGTTTTGTGGTATCTTTTACAATATAAAAATTTAAAAATTCAGATTGAATGTAAGAATTTGTGTTTGTGTTATTTCTAAGGGAAGCTAAAGCATTTTCTATGGCAGAATGGGCAAACAGAGGTTCAATAAGTTCTTTGCCGTTGCACCATTGACTGCGCTCTTAATTCAGATACACTGTGGGCTAGTTGCAATATTAAGGGAAGTGGTTATTTCCATAATGTCAGCCCTACATCTTTTGAAATATTCCAGTATTTACCTACATTCTTTCCTGATTGTATGACAATATTGTGGGGGGAATAGAAATCTAAATTTCTCCCTAATTTAACAGCACAAATAAATTTTCAGAGATCTTGATTGTTAAGGCTGAGAACCTGTTTCTAAAGACCTGTTTGTATTTGCAGAGGCGGAATGGAGAAGATATTCCAGTAGCCCAGACTAAGAACATCAATCACAGAAGATTTGCTGCCTCCTTTAGATTGCAAGAAGTGACAAAGACTGACCAGGATTTGTACCGTTGTGTAACACAGTCAGAACGAGGTTCTGGTGTATCCAATTTTGCTCAACTTATTGTGAGAGGTAATGTATAATTGTTTTCATTTCATAAAACCACATAGATTTGTGAGAACAAAGCCAACTCTGTAGATATAGAATAAATCTTGAATGGCAGTATTCTCTATTTCATTTTTTAAAAGTCATGTTTTTATGAATTTCTGATAATATCTTAAAGTAAAATTATGATTGTAGTTGTTATGTGCTGTTGGATCCGACTCAGGTTGATCCCACAGCGGGTTTTCAGAGGCTAAAAACTGCACAAAGCTTTTCTATCTTTCTCACATGAAATTTTTAATTTGCCTAAATGAAATACCTTATTCTCAGTCAAAATCTTCTACTTCTTAACTTTAGATTAATTATTCTTATAAAGGTACTGAACCTACTGTTTTTGTTCTTTGAAGAATCAGCTATGAGACTATGCTCAAAGTTCTTTTGTCCTTATTGACCTAAAAATTTTAACAGTATCAAAGCCCCAATCAGTCTTATAATGTTAGAAGTGTTAAGTCTTCCTTCAGATTCTGAGGACATTTGGGTAATGGACAGGACTTTTTTAATGCATATTTTTTGTATACAGATATATCCACCACCGGGCCAATGAGCAACACCATGATAGATGGAGAGGACATTGAGATAGTTAACAATTTCAGCTTGCTCAGCTCCACAATATACACTATTGTTCCTGCAGTCAGAAAATTAAAAAAAATTAATTTCATTGGAAAAATATGCTCTCAGGGACCTATCTAGACAGCTAAAGAGCAAGGATGTCAGTCTAGATACTAAGGTGTACCTGGTCAAGGCCATGATCTTTACAGTTACTTACTTTGTATTAGAGAGCTGGACACAGAGTAAGAAAGACAGAAGAAGGATCAATACCTTGGAGTTGTGGTGCTGGGGAAGAGAGTTGAATATTTGATGGATGGCCAAGGGAAGATACAAGTATATCCTGGAGAGGGTGAAACCTTAGCTGCCCCTTGGAGGCAAGGCTTTTCAAGCTCCATCTTATATAATTTGGGCATGTTGTCAGGAGACACCAGTCCTTGGAAAAAAACATCATGTTTGGAAGGGTGGAGAGACAATGTAGGAGAGGAAGACTCCAGATGAAATGGATTAACACAGTAGCTGGGGTTAGTGAGTGGAGCTAGTGAGACTGGCTCAGGGTAGGACAGAGTTCAGAGACATTCTGTGTAAAGTTTCTATGAGTTGTAGGTGACTTTATAGCACATAACATCAGCAACTATTGACATAATCCATAAGGTGTTATGCTGCTCACCAAAAGACTGGGTCTCTGGCAGTTCCAATCTAGTAGTTGTTCCAAGGGAGAAAAATTAGTAATCTCTTCTCATTATAATTTATAACTTTACAAACGTAATATGCAGTTGCTTTAACCCAGGCTCTCTTCACTGGTTGTGAATTTGATACTGTATGTCACTAAACATTGAGGTATGTTAAACACACCACGTAGAAAGAGAATGTAAAAGTATCATCAAGGCCAAACTATGTACAGTGAAGAAAAATGAAAAACATAACAACAACTGATATTTTTATTAAAGTGTATTTGAAAGGCATTTTTAATAAAGTGACAATTGAATTGCTACTTTAAAAATTATAGATAACTGCCTTCCATGTGAAAATTTAATGGAAAACAGTAAGAAGTATCTAACATCAGATAATAAACTCAAATAGGCAAAAATAGTAAATTATAGAAATATTTATAAGCAGTAATTTGGATGACTCTAACAAAACTATAAAATTCAAGTTTTGTGTGTTCCTTCAGCATATTTTAGGTTATTATATATCTCATAGTTCCAAGTGATACTTGTGTGCTGTTTTATTCAGAAAGCAATATGGAGGAATACATTTTCTTGTTTGTCCAGATGTTGTTCTTATGTGCCATCGAGTCGCTTGTGACTCATAGTGACCCTATGTACAACAGCCCTAAACTCTGCTCTGTCCTGTGCCAATCGCACTGTCTCCGACCACCAAATAAATATTCTTAGTGGAAAGAATACGGTAGGTTGAGATGTTATAGAAGGCCGTGATGAGTGAATCTTCTCTCTGATAAAATCTGGAGATTTAAAGACTGCTGCCTGGATGTGAGGTGGAAGTCCAAAAGTAAGAGTACAGGAAAGACTTGCTAACAGGCAGACAGCACATCATATGCCAAGGCCCAGAGGCTACATGGAGAATATTAGCTACATCTATATTCAAGTTAATATATTTCATAATGCTTGACATCTAATGTCTTTTACATACATTATTTCATCTTCAGATTTACTTGATTTTAATACTTTAACCTTTAATACTTTTACAGGGACGGAAATTGAAATTCAGACTATTTGATGACTTGCCCAGAGCAAGAAAAATCTAATAATTGTCTGAGCCAGAATTTAACCCCGTGTTTTTATCTCCTCGTGCATAGCTATGTCTTTTCAACTGCAGCTTTCTCACATATTAACATTATTAAATGAAATTATTAGCCTCTTGTATGCTTTTGCCTTGCTTAGCTTGATCTTCAGAATAAAGAAAAGAAAGCTTCTTTATAAATTGGATATGACTGTTTTTATTTTAACATCTCACGTGTCCCCAGAGTTGCCTTATGGCATGCACGCAAGTTCATGAAATTGTAACCAATTTATTGAACAATAAAAAAACCTTATAGCATTTGACTCCGTTGTTCAGGGAGAAAGAGTTATTATCACCTGTACATCCATTTTTGCATCTTGTTTTTGCTGATCTTCCTTCTAGCAACTCTCTACCAAACTTACTTTCCAAAGCCTGAAGGTGTCCTTGGCTTATCTTCTGCATGATTAATATGTGATAAATTAAGGAGAAAGTGGGTGTGCTATTGTCATCATGTTCTCTCTATCTTAAGGTAGTGTATTTGCATTCCCAATAAAGAGCAAATGAATGAGATGGGGTCATTTAATAATAGTTCAGCAAAGTTATTTTTAATACCTTATAGTTATGTATATACTTTGAGAAAGTAGTTTTGTGATGCGCTTATTTAATAGATTGTAGAAGGGCACAATCAAAAGCTTTTTCAGTACAAGATTTATATATATATATTTATGCTAATTGATTTCACAGGAGAATTTGTATTTCCTTTGTCATTTTGAGGTTTCCCTTAATTATGTGATTTCTGTGAGTGGATTTTTTTCTAAACCTGTTTTTGTTACTTGAAGACAACTCCACTGTCACTGTTCTGGGAGTGTTACTTATGCAATAAATAATTACTTCAATGAAATCTGTTAAGTGAACAACCTTAACTTTCCTAGGAACTTTTAACTAGTTTTTCCTTTAAAGATAATACTGACACATGTATTTTGTTTTATATTTTTCTTTTTTATGGTAATTATTAGGGTAAAATATTGTAATGATTTAAATGTGTTGTCTAGAGGCTGCTAGCATTTTAGACGTGGTTGGTAGACCTGGCTGTTTTGTGTTTTCCTTCAGCATATTTTAGGTTATCATGTATCATAGTTACAAGGGATACTTGTGTGCTGTTTAATTCACAAACCAGTATAGAGGGATAAATTTTCTTGTTTGTCTAGATAACCACCAAATACATATTCTTAACTGAATGCATACCTTAGGGAGTCAGCCGTCCCAGTGTGGAAACAGTGTTGAGAATTAACTATGGTGACAGGTCTTATCTCTTATTGGCACTTTTAAAACTGACATCCTGTTACATGTATACGAAAGATGGTAATTTTAAAGGAAATTTTTGGGCCAGTGATATGAATAGTCTTTAATAAGAGCTGGCATGGTATTGCCTGTTGTCAAAGATGACCCAAGGGTAAGAGTTTATTAGTGCATTTTCTGCTAAACTGAAAGTGACAGGGCACGTTTAAGGCTTTTTGTTGGTGTTGCTGTTTTTTACAAATGAACATTTCACTGCAGAATTCTCATGCTGAAGAGTATTGATCTATTTATTTCCACAGCCAGGGAAACGGGAAAAAAAGTAGGGTGAAATACAATTTACTTTGTCATGACTTTAATATTGCTTCCAGATCATTTTGAGTAATGATAATGTCTTCAGCTTCTGGAAGCCAATCTTTGTTGACAAAGAAGTTTTTCCAGAGATTAGATGAAGAGTAGACAGTTTTGCTCACTGTTTCTGAAAAACCAAGGTGTAAAAAATGTGAAATTCAGGTTGAAAGGGTGTTTACAGGCTTCAAACAGAAAGCACCGACACTGTGGTAAGTGAGGTCATAGATTTTTCTGTTCATTCTCTGCCTTGCTTACCATCCCCTCATCCTTCCTTTCTACTTGACTGATTTAAAGACCCATTTACATTTCTGGCTAAAGTAACCTACAAAAACCTTCTGTATATTTCTGTTTGCCTTAACTGACAGATGCTAATCTAGTTATTAGCCATTTTATATCAATTATTTACATTTCTATATAGCCAGTTACATTGTAAGTTGAAAGGCAGTTTAGTGGTATAGTTGTTAGAGTTTGTCTGGCAGCCCAAATGTTTACAGTTATAACCACTGACCTCTTCATGCAAGGATGAATGAGGTGACAATCAGCTTGTGTAAAAGATATAATCTTAGAAACCCTATAGCATAATTCCTTTAATATGGCTATGGGTTACAATGGACTCAATGGTAGTGGGATTTAAATGAAAGGAAAATATTTTGTCTGCTTTTGTTCTTACTTTTTTACATTTTAGTGTTATCATTATGCCCTTATAAAAATATCCTGCATATGTAAATCCTTCAGTTAATATTTTATCTACTCCTGAGGAGCAGCAGGGACATCTAACTATAAATGAGGTTGACATCAACACCATGGACCCACTCATGACTTGCATGGTACAGTGCATTACATGTTGCATTAGTGACCTTAAGGTCAGCAGTTAGAATCCATCAAGTGTTCGGCAGTAGAAAGATGGGCTGTCTCCTCACATCAATATTTACAATCCCTGGAACCTGATGGAGTGTCTCAATGAGTTGAAACCCACTTGACAGTGGTGAGTTTGATGTGGATTTAGTCAGAGTAACTAGATATGTAAAGCAATGATGTTAAAGATCACAAGGTGTATGCAATGCTGTTATTTTGCCTTGTAAGACAAAACCAAATAGCTTAAGACTAAGGAAACTGGGAAATATGTACATATACTTTCTTTTTTAGAATTAGTTCATCTGACCATGAACTGCCCTGATTTTGCTGAATGTTTTACCCTGCGGTTCAAGATACTGGTTTCTCTTCTAAGCCAGGCTCTCTCTGTCTTTGTAAGGTGCAATTTAGCTACATAATCCTATAATCAAATCCGGTTGAAAAATGAGAGGGTATGGCTTCTGACTATTCTAAAATGAGTACATGGCTGCATATTGGAGTTAGAATTTTGAGACCTTCTTTTGCATGGGGTTCTGGATCTTAAGCAATGTTATCCAATGAGTTATTAATTCTATTCAATTAAAATAGGAACCTCGAAGACATGTCTAGTGCGATTTTTTAAAAGATATATAGTTAAGATTATAAAAATGTGGGAGAGAAGCATTATCATTGTAGGTCGAATAACTGCAAAGAATGGAGTCTTCCATTATTTGGTGAATGGTGAGTTGTTAAAAGTGAAATAACTGAACCACTTGTGGAACAACAGTACTTCTTAGTACATATATGGAAAGGACAGAGGAGAAAAGTTACAGATGATTTGCACTGGAATGATTGCTCTTAATGGCTTATAAAATCCATCAGACACCACACACACACACACACACACTGAGATCAGGTGGGTGTGAAAGCATGACTTACAAATAGAAATATTTCTTGTAATGTTAGAACTTTGCTTCCAGAGATCAGGAAGGATTTGGCTGGGTTTGCGTTTGGGTCACCTTCTGTTGAAATATGCTGAATAGAGTCCCAGAAAAGAACCACTCACACACTCACTCATTGCCATCAAATGGGAACTGACAGGTAAGAATAGCTCAGGATTAATTCTGAAGCCTTGAGACTACCATTTAAGAAATGTGAAGGTAGAGGATTTAACAGAAGAGACTTAGAAAAGTTAGGGAGGTAGACATACCACTGTCTACATGTATTCTTTCTGAATTCTTCCTAAAAGCACCCGATGTCTCCTTTCAGATCAAAGTTCAATTTTTTTTTTTCTGGGGAGTCAGAATATACTTACTGCTGACTTTTCAGCAGATTTCCAAAGCTGTGAATCACATGGGAGAAGATTGCTCATTTTTCTTCCAGGGAGATTCAAGTCAGCAGAAATGTGCCACCTTTATGTTAAGAGTAAAATTATACATATAATAAAATTCATTCACTGTTGTACATTTTCTTCCTTTTCCCTAGTCCAATTCATCTCTTGTTCCAGATTGTTGTCAATACGTGCATATGCCACCAAAAAAAATGCCTTTTCTCCGACACATTGTTGGGTGCTGTCAAGTCAGAACAGACTTACAGCTGACCCTCCAGCCTTTTTTTTCAGAGGCAGTGATGCACACAGGAGGAGATTACCCTTCCTTCTCCCTTAGAACAGCTTGTGGTTTTGAACTGCTTGCCTTTGGGATTGCAGTGCAGCTTCTTACCACTAGGTGATGTCTCAACTTTGAGTATATTAGTACATTCTTCACATTTCTTTTTCTGTCTTGTTACCAAGAGCCCTGGTGGGAGCGCCATAGTTAATCACTCAAGTGATTCAAGGTTCAAGATCTGAGGTTTGAACCTATCCAGTAGTTTGACAAGAGAAAAGACCTGAGAACAGCTCTCTTACAGAGTAGACTTTAGGACCCCTTATGAAGAGGTTCCATCTTGTCTTACGGATTTGCTGTAAGTCCACTTAGTGGCATTCAACAATAACATCTCCATCGAGCCTCTAATGTAGTTGAGTTCTAATTTGTCTTTGTTTATTATTGTATATACTTTGACTTTCACATAATGGCATATAGAACTTGGCAGAAAAATTACAAATGAGCTTGTTTAATGAAAGGCAAAGTAGTGAGCTACCCTGGACGCTATAGGAAATGAGGGATTAATGAAATATCCCTCCCTCTCACTTATGTGTAGAGTCAACTGTGCTGATACCAGTGGAAAACTCAAGAATTATGTGAAAATGATCATAGCAATTGTTCTTTATAGCATCCAGACTTCTTTCTCTCATTGCTTAACATGGTTAAAAAAGACTTTAAATTCAGCATGAAGTAGTATATCATGGTTTAAAAATACTCATCTTTTGACAAGTAAGAAAGTTTTATGTTTTTCTTTATCCACCAAATAGAGAGTTTCGATATTTCATTTTACTATTTTTTATTATTATTATTTTATAAGCAAAGGGTATTTGAATAGTAGAAGACATGGCATACTTTAATAATAATTTTGTTTGTTGGTGGTTATAGGTTAGGGAATTTCTAGTTTGAAACCTTTGACAATTGATTCTGTGCTAGGCAGTATTGATTTTTTTACTGTTTTTTTATAGCACAGCTGTCAAATTCATGAATTCATATAACGATCCTTTTTCTTAACAGTGACTTACTTGGAGATCCTTTTTTTTCCTTCTGTCAAGAAAAACTAGTCACTTTGACAGGAAATTTGGAGTTATCTGTGAGAGTAAAATACAAATATTTGAGTTTTTATGTTTTTTTTTTTAATCTGAAATATGATAAAAGTCCAAGAGCACGTAGATCACTCGTACTAATTTTCCCCAGCTCTTTCTCTGTGGCTGGAAAAGCACCTTGACTCAGTGGGCATTAGATATCTCAAATTTGGAGGGGAGTCCAAATCCCTTATATATTTTTTTTTTCAAATCCCTTATATTTTAAAACTTGCCTTTGCTACCCTTGAGTATGATGAAAGAAGCATTTGGAGTCTCCTCTCATTCATTATAGCTACTTGTCATTCAGGTGATTCAATATTCAAGATGTCTGGTACATTTCTAAATTCCAAATGAGCACAAGGATACTAGATGTCCTTATTCAGATAGTACATGGTGATACAACAGGTACTGTGTACCAATTTGAGTTGTTTACATCTGCAGTTAAGGAATATTTTAAAAGTTAAGAAGCTTTTAAAAGATGATAGTATTTTCATTTTTTTAAAAGCACTAGGGAAATGTTGGCTTTTAAAGTTGATATAAATGTTGTTTAGAGATTACTGTTATTACTGAAATTTTGTTTTGTGCACCATTATTCCAAATATCTATTCCTGTTCATTTTCTGTGCTCCCAAATTTTCTTAGAACTGCTTTACAAAAATGGTAGAGCATGACATTTACTTTTTTGTCTTAATGACTATCTTAATTTTATTTCTCTTCCTCATAGTTTGTTTTAAACATAAAATTCAATCAGAGCTCTTTCCCTAGCTTTTTCTGAAAATGTTTCTATAGGTAATGCACGTAATGTAACATAGAATGACGTTTAGGAGTCCTGGTGTTGTCACTGTTCTTGGATGATTCTTAAAGAAATTTGTTTTTATAGAGCTTTTTTTTTTAATTAAAAAATTATAATCATTTGCATAACATAGAATTTCTTCTGCATTCCAGAAAATTAGATTCCAGACCACTGATTTTAAGTGTGTGTGTTCCTTCTCAGTCTCTCAATTCTTTTCTCTTGGAGGATGCAAATAAATGTGATTGGTCTCCAATTCTCCAGAAAAGACTCTTACTTCAAAGGCTATTTATATTCTAAACTCTACTCACCATTTTACTTTACCTTACCTCAAATCAAATACAAAGCCGAACAGTCAATGTGAAAGAAAATTTTCAATCTCTTTGCAACTTCACTGGAAACCAGCTAACAGATTTAACTGATTAACATGGCAGTAGGCGTCAAGAAATACCATAGGAAAAAACAGATGTGGAATCAGCCCTCAAGCCATTTATAATGTAATTAATTCTTCAGGAAAATGTGGAATTATTGACTCTCTTAACAAGAGTCTTAGAGTTCGGTCATATTTTTCATTTTATAAATTCTACAAATAATCCTCCAATAATTGGAAAATCCTCCATCAAATGTGTTATTCTGTGAAATTCTCTTCTTCAGCACTGATTTGTTGTATAGTATTATCTGTGAGACGGCTATATAATGCTAAGTGAATAGACGTTCCATAAGGGGAGCAGCAGACTCAACAATCCCAAGGACACACAGTTAGAATTGACTATATAATCTTCAGAAGAAGAATGGACAGTCTTCTCCTTTGAGATTTGCTTACTGACTCTGAAAACCTACTGGAGGGTCAGCAAAGAGTTGGTTCTGACTCTATGGCAAACAACAAGAAGTGGTACAGTGGTAAAGAGGTGATTGTCTAAGTTAATTCAGTTCATTGCTGTAAAGTTGTACCTGAGTCAGCCATAGCTGACTCTCCAGTGAATTTTCAGAGGCTACTAAATTACTTGGAAGGAGATTACCCATCTTTGTTTTATGAAGTTGTTGATGGGTTTGAACCACATCCCTAATAAAGCAGCACAACCCTCTACCACGAGTTCTCCAGTGCTCCCTATTTCAGTCATCTAGTGCTGCTTCCCCAGAAACGCCACAAGGAGATGGCTTTAGCAAACAAAAGTTTCTTTCCTTTCTGTTTAGCATTGATAATTTTTCCCAGCATTGATAGAAGACTTTTTCTGTCTGACGGCTGTGTTAGAAGGTCCTTGTCTCTTTGCTTTTGTTCCTGAGGGCTCTTCATATGGCTTGGTGTGTGCTTCTCTTTTCCTTCCTCTGTTTAAGACTCTCTGATGTCTTAGACCATAGGGAGGTGCTCTGTTACCCAAATGGCCATTCCACTTTGGCAGTTTGGGTCCACCAGCTACTCCTTGTAAGAGTGAGACCGATTGCTTTCTTCATTTGTCCAACTTGTAGTCTGTCCTGTGAGTATCCTGTACTTAATTGTATCTTTACTCTCATCACTCTCATGCCACCATCTTCACATTTCTGTGGAAATATAGCTTGTTTACTGGTCTCTCTGCTTCAGCACTTGTGTCCTTCAAATCGATCTCCATGCAGTACAATGTGGCCATAGTTCATAGTCAGAACATGCTCTTTCTAGCTCTGATGACTTCCTGTTCATCAATCTCCCTTTATGATCCTTATGATATTGACTTCTTCCCATCTCCCCAATCCTTTTCTTCTAAAGTCATATTAGCAGTGCTGATTTTTCTTCACCTATTTGATCATGCAGCACTCTACCTTAAAACATTTGCTTATCCTGCCTGCAGCATTCCTACCAAATTTTCAAGATACAAATACATGCCTTTTATCCACCACGTCCACTGGATTAATGAAGTTCAGCAAACTTCTCTTTAGGTCTACACTTTGGGTACATATACTTTCATCTTAACCCCCAAAACAGCAGATATAGTCAAACATTTGTTACCAAGGAATCAAATGCCCTGTGGCTTGTCCAGTGCAGTGTGAACGCATGGACTGGTCTGTGGAGCAAAAGAGGGCAGTGTCTGTGCTGTCTTAGGGGACCAGAGGATGGTCTGGAGCAGGGGGTAACTGGATGTGGCCTTGACAGATTGGCAAGATTTGGATAGTTGATAATACGCAAAAGTCTTCTCAAATAGAGAAATGGTATTGATAAGGCATAGCCTTGTCAAATCAACCAAACACAGTGTTTTCACAGAAACAATTTGAAATGAGCCTTAAAAAAGGCTTTTTTTTTTTCAAAAAGGAGACATTTTAATAACATACTAAGAAATATAAATTTATTATGTCATTTGATTTGAAGTTCTTTAGATATCTTGGAATCAGTTGGTTGTCAGTTGTTTTTATCATGTGCCATCAAGTCGCCTGCAACTCATAGTGACACTATCTACAATATCTCTGAACCTTGCTCTATCCTGAGCCAATCTCATTGTCTACAACAGACCTTTCCCCCATTACCCCAGCTACTATGTCAGTCCATCTCATCAGGGTCTTTCTCTTCTGCTCTGGCGCCTTTCCATACATGATGTCCTTCTCCAAGGACTGGTCCTGCCTGGCCATGTTCCCAAAGATAGGTGAGAAAGAGTTTCCAAATCCTTCTCACATACTTCGAAACGTGACCAGGAGGGACCACTTTCAAAAGATGATGAGGCATATTGGAGGGAAAAGAGGTAAAAAAGAAGCACAAATGTGAGACATTTTCCTTTTACCTGACTAAAGAGAAAGATGTTAGAGGAGACTTTTAGGTCTTTCAACTGGGTTAGCTGGAGAAATATAGATAATGGAAAAAAAGTTTGGAAGTTGTTGTTGTTATGTGCTGTCGAGTCGTTTGTGACTCATAGAGACCCTATGTACAACAACCTTAAACCCTGCTCTATCCTGTGTCAGTCGTACTGCCTCTGACACACCCATCCCGATTATCCCAGTCTCTGAATCAATCCTCCTCATAGAGGGTCTTCCCCTCCTGAGCTGTCCCTCCACCCTCCCAAGCATGATGTCCCTCTCCAAGGACCTGTCCCTCCTTACAACATGTCCAAAGTATGTCAGACGAAGCCCCAGAATCCTTGCCTCCAAGGAGTAGCCCGATTTAACCCTCTCCAGGATGAATCTGTTTGTTTTCTTGGCAGTCCATGGTACATTCAATACTCTTCTCCAGCACCACAGCTCAAAGGCATCAATTCTCCTTCTATCCTCATCATTGTCCAATTCTCTGATGCATAACAAGTGATTGCAAAGACCATGGCCTGTATCAGATGCACCTTAGTCTCCAGAGACACACCATTGCTCTTGAGTACTTTAGAGAGGCCCCTAACAGCAGACTTTCCTATCGCAACACGTTTTTATTTCCTGGCTGCTGGTGCCAAGAGTGTTGACCATGGAGCCGAGCAAACGTAAGCTGTGAACAATCTCAATCTCTTTGCCATCCATCCTGATGCTGCCAGTTGGTCCAGTGGTGAGAATCTTTGTCTTCTTGACATTGAGCCTCAGTCCATACTGAAGGCTGCAGTCCTTGACCCTCTGCAGCAAGTGCATGAGGTCTTCCTCCGTTTCAGCAAGCAGGGTTGTGTCATCTGCATAGAGCAGATTGTTAATAGATCTTCCACCAATCCTGATGCCACAATTCTCCTCATAGAGCCCAGCCTCTCGGATAATCTGCTCTGCATACAGGTTGAAAGGTATAAAGATAGGACACATCCCTGGCATACACACTTCGCAATTTTGAACCATGCAGTGTTACCCTGCTCTGTTCTGACGACTGCCTCTTGGTCCAAGTATAGGTTTCGCATTAGCACGATTAAATGTTCTGGGATTCCCATTCTTCTCAGAGTCAGCCACAGTTTGTTATGATCCATGCAAACACCTTTACATAATCAATGAAACACAGACATTCTCCTGGTATTCCCTGCTTTCAGCTTAGATCCATCTAACATCAGCTACAATATCTCTAGTACCACGACCCCTTCTAAACCCAGCCTGGACTTCCGGCAGTTCTCTGCTGATGTACTGTTCCAGTCGTTTTTGGATGATCTTCAGTAGAATCTTGCTTGCATGGGAAATCAATGATATTGTTCTGTAGTTTCCACACTCAGTTGGGTCACCCTTCTTTGGGGTGGGAACAAATATAGATCTCTTCCAGTCAGTTGGCCAAGTGGTTGTTCTCCAGATTTCTTGGCACAACTTGGTGAGCACATACAGGGCAGCATCTGTTAGCTGAAATACGTCAATTAGTGTACCATCTATTCCTGGGGCCTTATTTTTTGCTATTTCCTTCAAAGGAGCTTGAACTTCTTCCTTCATCACCATAGACTCTTGCTCAAATGTTGTTTCATTAAATTCTTCTATATCTGCCAATTCCTTTCGATCCAATGACTTAGTATATTCCTTCTAACTTATTTTAATACTTCCTGGATCATTTAATATTCTTCCTAAAGCATCCTTGATTATAGCAACTCAAGGTATGAATTTGTTCTCCAGTTCCTTGAGCTTAAGAAATCCAGAACGAATTTGGCCCTTTTGATTTTCCAACTCTAGCTCCTCGCACATTTCATTGTAATATTTTGCTTTGTCATCCCATGCTGCCTTTTGGAATCTTCTGTCCAGCTCTTTAGTATCTTGAATTCCTCCTTGTGCTTTGGCTTCTCTACGCTCCAGTGCAATCTTCAGAGTTTCTCTTGACATCCATTTTGGTCTTTTCTTCCTCTTCTGTCTTTGTAATGACCATTTCCACTCTTCCTGGATGATACATTTGACATCCTCCCACAACTTAGACTTGTAAATAATTTATTGGAAAACATAGTTATAATTTTTATCTTTGGGATTAGAATGCTAGAGAAATCCCTAAATTTTAAACCTTTGGGCCTGTAAGCAACAAATGCTGGCAAGGTTGTGGAGAAACTGGAACCCTTATTTACTGCTCGTGGAAGGGTGGAATGGTGCAACTACTGTGGAAGGCGGTATGACACTTTCTCAAAAAGTTGCAAAGAGAGATACCATTTGACCCAGCAATTCCACTAATGGGAATATATCCCAAAGAGACCATAACTGACATCCAAGCAGATATATGCACACCCATGTTTATCATGGCTTTGTTCACAATAGCAAGGAGTTGGAAATAACCTAAGTGTCCATCAACAAACGAATGGATAGAGAAGCTGTGGTATATTTACACAACAGAATACTACGCTGCATTGAAAAATAAGGAACTCATGCAATATTATTCAAAATGGGTGAGCCTGGAGGACATTATGTTGAGTGAAGTATCTTAGTCATGAAAGGACAAAGACTGCATGGTGGCACTGTTGTAAAACAGGACTGACCTTGGGGTTGGGGGGAGAATGAGAAAGATGGGGTCAATAATGTATACTGCATTGAAACAGATGAGGGAGAAAACTGTTTAAAAGGAGGTATGTGATTAGGTATTTTTGTCATAACTGGACTCCAGAGCAAAGGCTGCATAGTGCAGTGGACCTGGGGGAAAGAATTGTAAAGCAATGAAAGAATTTTTCTTGTACTTTTCCAATGTAGTCTACTAGTGGGGAGGGTTGGAAGGGGAGAAAAGTGCAACAATGAATGAATGGAAATTCAAAGTCTCTGTAAATTTTCATTGAAATTAATAATACATTTTTAAAAAAGATAAAATTAATCACCTTTGAGAAAAAACAACCCTTTGGTCCTGGGTAAAAAGTTTGCAACAATTACGTTGTTGTTGTTGATTGTCTTTGAGTTGAGCATTCATAGCGACCCTATGAACAAAGGCATGAAGCCCCTCTACAACTATCGACATTTAGCAAAGTTCATAGTTTCCAGAGGCATGTTATTTAGGAAGCGGATGCCAATCCTAAAATGTTTACAATAATTATTGAGTAATAAATATAGATTCATCATTAATTTAATGAAACAATAAGTTCCTAGTGCATAGAAATTCTTTGCTTCTATTCCTTAGCTTATAGCCAGTGCCATTAAGATGTTAAAGGATCAAATGAAATGAATATAGATATTTCTTTAAATGGAAAATTTAGAAAGAGAACCCATGGCATGATTAAACAAAACCTATTTTCACTTTTGTATCTTTTTTTTTTATTATATACTAAACCCAATGGAATACGTATTTTTTCTACTATTGCTTCATGAAGATTTCTGACTTGGTCAAAAATATTTTCTCTGTTTTTTGTGAAAACTTTTCACTTCATAGACATAAAGAGTTCTCTTGACTTTCCTCAGCCCTTCAAAGTTTGATTGGTCTTAATGAAATGCACCTAGTCTCCTCTTTTAATACCAGTGTTTTGAAGGATGTGGAGGAGTAGATTTTCTTGCTACAAAGCTTAGTCAGAAACATGTGTTTCTCAAACAATGTCATTCATTGCAGTGGATGGTGTATAAATATTTACATAAGGGTAGATAAAGAGCTTCTACCTGCTATAATTTTCCTAAATATACCCTCCTGCTAAGTTAGGCATTTGTGTGTTGTGCAAGATTGTTAAAAAGTAGTTACAATGACCACACTGGCTGATGCATGACAATGATGAGGAGCACAGTATTTGAAATTCAACATGGATGGTTGAAAATGCAAGATGTCAGAGAAGCCATATATTAAAGAGAATTTGAATTGGAAACTGAATTCCAATCTGCCACTGGGAACATTTTGATCATTTTGATTTATTAAACTTTTATAAAAGCATTCAGATGAAGCTGAATTAAAACCCTTTGGTCTTGGATAGTTTATGGTACACAAACCACATTGTGTTGCTGGTACATTTTTTTTAAGATTCTCTTAGCAATCAGGGAAGAGAAGAAAAATTGGGTGGCTGAAGGACTTACTTTAAAGGCAGTTTTCACTTTGATTCTGGCGTCTAGCTTTAAATCCCTCCCTTCCATTTGCATTGTGTCAAGAATGAACACAGTGTTTTTCAATTTGAGCATACAAAGTACATTGAAGTTCTTATTTTATTTTAATGTTACAAACGCAGTAAGCACACTGGCTAAAAATTTTTAGATTAAAATAATGCATGTTTGTCTGTATGTTTTACATTGTTCTTTTTCTCGGGGGTGGGGTGCCTACTCACTCTATAGCAGCTGTGTTTAAGTTTTTTTTCTTTCTGGGGTTTATGAATGTATATTCAAAGGATAGACTTAATAATGCAATGCTGAAAACTAACCTAAAACAGAAATAACAGAGAATTGAGGACATTTTCCTAATACTATTGGATTCTGTAAGTCTAATCTCTTCAAAATTCTCCTCTGCATCAGCAGCCATGGGTAGTCTTGTCTCAAGAGTGTTTCTTTGATAAAGACAAATCAATTACTATTAGAGAGGCAGTGTAGGTTAAAGGCATTACAGGTTCACACTCAGCTTTGCAGCTGTAGTGGGTACTTAGCTGTGAATCAGGGACGATGCAAAAAGATGGATGAGACAGAGTTCAAGGAGCAGTAATGTGAGGGTCCAGCACTATCATTCCAAGCTGTCTCAGTTGCAGTGATGGATGATGTGGTGAAGAGAAGTAATAATACCAGATGATGAAAGATGCATCTTAGCATCTTGTGCCATGGCACACCGTCTACCTGTTCGATTTGTGGGGCATAATGATGCCTGATTTGCAACCAAACGGATATACTGCATTTAGCAACCCAGATTTTTGGCAGCTGTGAAGGAAGCAGGTAGCATATCAAACACTCCTGCACATTGTAAATTTAATTACCTCATATTTATGCATAGTCGTTGTTGACAGGCTCTTGTAAGCTATGCTAATCTAGTAGGTAATTTGTTACCTCCAGAAATCACTTTCCATGTGTCTTTTGATCATTATCATGAAACATGATAAATGATCTAGACCATGAGGAATAAATGAAAATGAAATGGATAATTGGATTCTATGTCTAAATTGTGGCTGGGATAGTTGCAGCAATTATAATGGAATTTATCTCATAAAAAATGTGTTTGGCAATATATCAGTAAGTTTAATCATCTTGGGGTTATAGTTCTTTACAAAGTGACTATAAAGATGGTTATAAAAGTTTATAAAAAATTATATTTTTTAAATTTTCAACACTTCACTTTTACTGTTTGCTTTCTTTATATCACCTATACCATTAACATAACTTACAGGCTGATACAATTGATAACCACTTTATATTGAAAATTAAATGTTCAAATTTTAGAAATGACTGAACTATTTAGGGGAAATGAAAATTATATTTGAAATAGTTTGTATGTATATATACTAACATAAAGAACACATCTGGGACTCGGGCCCACCCTTCTGAGCTCTCCAGGCTCCCGAGCCGCTTCCGAGGCCGCTGGGCGGAGCCCCTTTCCCCGCCCGGTTGCCACCATCGCAGCCCTGCTCCCCCCTCACCCCCGACCCCCGTGTCCCTGATCCGGTTTCTGCGCCGCTCGGGGTTCCGAAGGCGAATAGGTAAACGGGACCAGAGTCTCGGTGCATTAACAGATCTCAGGCATGGAGAAATAATCCAGTGTGGACATTTGGAGACCTTGGGAGACCAACTTCTACATCCGTGCAATCACAAATAAGGATTTCAATTCCTCAGACTGGCTGTGTGGACCAAATATCATTTATCTGTCACTAGACTGCTTAGCAAATGACCCTGCTTCTGTTCTTACTCAGAATCCCTCTGAGTGGCTTCTTGGGCTAAGAGAGGATATTCACTTAGACTTCTAGGAGCTGGAACAAAGAAATGGTGCCATTGAGTTGAAAATGACTCACAGGGACCCTGTGAACAAGATCTGAGCCCCATCCTATCTTGGAATCTTCACACTCCCTGACACACTAAAGCCCATTGTGGAAGTCATCGTGTTAGTCCACCTGGTTAAGAGTCTTCCTCTCCTTTGCCAACCCTCCACCCTTTGCAGCATCAATACTGAACCAGCCTTGTATTACTGGATGAAATACCATTTTTTGTCATGGAATCAGTGCTTGCTGAAGATGTGACCATGGACTTTACCCAAGAAGAGTGGGCTTTGCAGGACCCTGCACAGAGGAAACTCTACGGAGATGTGATGATGGAAACCTTCATAAACCTGGCCTCAGTTGTTTCTGGAAAACTTAATAATGGAGAAAATATGTCCAGTGATCATATAATTGTCCAATTACTGAAGAATAACAATTGGGCTTCCATATTAGGAGAAAGCTGTGAGTTGCATGTCATTGAATTTCAGCATAAAAACCAAGGGATACAAGTCAGCATGTTTTCTACTTTTAAAAGATGACATGTAGTAGAAAACGCCCATTAAAGTGACAAAGACAGTGTGGGAAAACCTTCAGCCTGATCTTACTATACTCAAAAGAAGTCCAACTGAAGTGAATCCTTCTGGATGCCTTGAGTGCGGAAAGTACCTCATTGACCAGCCCTCAACTAAACAAACCACGTCTCCTGGTGGTTGTAATACCTGTCAAGAATGTGGAAAAACTTGTACTTGCACTTCTTACCTCGGCTCTCATATGAGAACTGATAATGAAAGGAAACCATGTAAATGTAAGGTCTGTTGGAAAGGCTTCATTTGTATTTCGACCCTGAAGAACTATGTGACCAGAGTTCCTGAAGAGAAACCTGATGAATGTCATGAATGTGAGGAAGATTTCTGTAGTTTCTCTTACCTTAGGACAGACGTTAGCAGTTCTGAGTGCGAATGCAAACAGAGTGTGCAAACTTGTACTCACCCCTCATTCCTCGATTTGTCAAAAAAACCTTCCTAGTGAAAATACGCCTTATGTATCTGAAAAAAAAAAAAAGAACACATTTATGTTCCTTGAAGATGAAGGAAGTTTTCTCAGTGAATGTATGTGATTTTTTGGGTTTTTTTTATTCATATGAGACACTCTCGGAGGGATAGCCATAAAGTAAATTAAACTCAAACAAAACTCAAACTCACTGCTACCCAGTCAGTCACCACTCAAAGTAACCCTGCAATGGGTTTTCCACCTACCCACAGGGAACTTCCCATCTCTCTCCTCTCTAGAAGCTCCTGGATTCGAACTGGTATCGATGCAACCTCTTCAGTAGGCACTCGACATCATATGCGTTAGTTGTTTTGTTTTGTTTTGTTTTTGTTTATTTGTTTTGTTTTGTTTTTTTTAGATTTTCTACTAGTTTATTCACAAAATTTGAATATGTATGTTTTCAGGAACAAATTCTTTAAATTTTCCTCATTCCCCACCCAACAAATTGTACAACCCTATGATTAACCCCCTCCCCACCCCCCCCATATGTATTAGTTTTAAATATCATTAGGCTTTAAACCTTTGAGCTTTAAGCCTTTTGGGTAATCTAGCCAGTGGGGAGTTGTGCTGTCAACTCAGGTAGTTCAAATTTAAAACCTTCCCTGCTGGAGAAAGATGAGCAGTTTCCTCCCAGCTATGATTTATATATGCCAGAAAAACAGCTATGAGTCAGTTCTGACTTGATAGCAATGAGTTAAAATCTTTCACTGTTGCATCTCTGTAATTCACTTTAACAAATTATTTAAGTATGTTATTGACGAATTCCTTTAGTTTATTCTTTAACATGGTTTACATTTTTGAGCCGTTATCATTGTGCTTCTGGCAAATGGAGTCAACTATGATACATAATCTTTAAGATTTTATAATGCAACATGTAGTCATGCCTATAACTAGTCTTTAAATTATAACATATTCTAATTTCTTCCTTGAATCTTATATTAGAAGCTATTCTCCTCCTCTAGCTCCTTTTAATGAGTCCAAGAAGCCAATAAAGCTTTTGTCTATGCTTATTTTTTATTTCCAAATTAAAGAAAATAGTCTGGATTTTGTTAATAACAAGCATATGAACATTAAAGTGATTTCAAAATGAGCCATTTCTTTGAATGAAATATTTTAATTAGCAGTGCATATCCTCAGGGACTTTTCCCCCTTAAATTTTTATGCTTCTAATTTCTTCAATTTCTGTGTTCATTGATAATTAAGGTAGCTGAGATTCAGCTGGTAAATTTATTTTATTAACTGATTGATGCTGATATACAGGGGGTGATGAATGTGGTCAAGCCAATTAATCCTTCTGTTACATGTATAATTCATAAAAATACTATATGTATTACAGGTAGTAAATATAGGAGAAAGAAAGGCAGTATCCTCCGATGTGATTTACAACCTCAGAAAACCAAATAGAGGGTCACCTATGTGTCAGTACCAACTTGACATTATGTAAGTGGAATATCAACATGTTGTTAGGTGTCACCGAGTCAAGTATGAACCATAGTGAACATATGAACAACAGATCTCAACCCTATCGTATTCTGTGCCAACATCATCATCTCTGACATACTTGAGCCCATTGAGTCAGTTACTGTGTCAGTCCCTCTAAACTAGGGTCATTCTGTCAACCCTCTACATTTTCAAACGTGATTTCCCTTTCCAACGAATAGCCTCTCCTAGCAACATGCCCAAAGTTTGTGAGATGAAGCTTTGCACCCTCTCCAAGACATAGTTGTTGGTTCTTTTGGCAGCCAATGGGATATTCAGTACTCTTGTCCAGCACCACTGCTTAAAGGTATCAATTCTTCTTCTGTCATCCTTTTTCATTGTCCAACTCTCAGAAGTATAGCAAGTGATTTTAAAGACATGATCTGACACACAAATCTTAGTCCTCTAACTGATGACATTTCTACTTAGTTATTTGAAGCAGCCCCACACTTTCTCCGTGGAATAAACCTCCTGACTTCTGGTCCCAGGGGTGTTGATTGTGGAGCCAAGTAAGATGAAGTCTTTTCTCCATATACACTATGTTGCCTATTAGTTTGAGGATGATAATTTTGTTTTCTTGACATAGAGATGCAATCCATATAGAAGACCGTTTCATCTTCAGCAAGCACTTTAAGTTCTCATAATGTAAGTTGTTGATATGTCAGTCTTCCTCCGATCCTGATGCCACATTCTCCTTCATAGTGTTCCTCTTCTCAAATAATTTGCTCAGCATTCAGACTAAAAAGGTATAGATAGAAGATACAACCATAGTGCATCCATACCATTTTAAAATTTTAAGCCATATGTTGTTCTCTAGCTCTGTTCATATAATAATCTCTTGGCCTAGGCTTAGATTTCACATGAACATGATTAAGTTTTCTGGCATTCCCATTCCTCTCAATGTTGGCTATGATTTCATATTCTCTACTTGCCTTTGCATGGTAAATAAAGCACAATTGAATATTCTTCTGTTATTATTCTTTGCTTTCGGCCAGGATCCATCTATTACAAACCACGGTATCTCTGGTGCTCTTGTTTCTTCTATATTCAGCTTCAACTTTTCCTAGTTCTGTGTTTGTGCAGGGTTCTAGCTATTTTTTAAATGATTGTCAACAGTATTTTGCTTCCCTGTGACATTAATAATACTGTTCTTTAATTTCCTCTTTCTGTTAGATCACCATTATTGAGAATGGGAACAAATATTGATGTCTTCTAATCAGTTGGCCTTTTAGAAAGCTGTCCTCCAAAGTTCTTGGCAATCTTGTGAGCACATCTAGGGCTGAATCGGTTCTTTGAAACATGTAGTTTGCTATGCCATTGATTGCTAAGGCTTTATTTTATTATATCAGCATTGTTATTGTTGTTAAGGGCCATTGAGTTGTAGGACACTCACAGTGACCCTATGAATGAAAGACCTGAACACTTTGTATAATTTTCATTGTTTCTCAAGGTTATTAGGGTTTCTGGAGGCAATATATTTTTGAAGCAGATGCCACTCCTGCTTCCAAGCTTGTTTTAATTGGGGACCTCCACTAAAAACTGTCCACCATGGGTAACCATTATCACATTTGACACATCAGTGTCATAGTATTCAGCATCACAGTAACCATGAAGTTACCTCTGTACAGTAAATGAAGAGATCAATGCAATATGACCTAGAAGAATGTTTGACCAAAAACAATTAAAACCAGGCCTGAGGGCCGTGGATTAAAGTCACCCACCTTTAGTTTGGTGGCATCCCTTTCTATCCACTAGGGCAACTGAGCTTTCTCTATGTCGTTGTTGTTGTTGTTGCTGTTAAGTGCCCTTGAGTCGTATGTGACTCATAGGGACCCTATGAACAAAAGACCTGAACACTTGTATAACTTTCATTTTTTCTCCAGGTTCATAGGGGTTCTGGAGGCAAGCTATTACGGAAGTGGATGCCACTCCTCCTTCCAAGTTTGTTTTTAATTGGGGAGCTCCACCAAACACTGTCCACTACTATATTGTGCAAAGCAGAATTTCCATTAAGAAAAATGCAATGATAACTGGTATAAGTGAACAGTTTAAACATACCTACATCCTCTGAAATCAGAAAGCTTATTCTTTTGAATTGCAAAATTTAATGACTAAGGAGCACCTGACTTAAGTCACAGTATTTTCAATTATACATGCTTCATATGCATGTGAATGAGGAAGACCAGAAAAGAATCAATGCCTTTGAATTGTGATATTGGCGAAGAGTATGGCATGGACCTTTTCTGAAAAGACTTTTTATTTAAAAGACCACATAGAATGCAAAAAGCCAATTTCATCTGAAAAGCAAGTGTAAGGCAAATTTGGAGAATGTTTCCTTGGGCACACTGTCAGGGGGTATTAGTCTTCGGAAGAAGAGGACACACCAGGAAAGGTAGAGAAATCAAGAGAGAGCAAGACCCTCAAAGATGGACTAATACAGAGGCTACCAGCAATGGGCCTGACAATGTCCGAGACCGTGACAGAGACCCTGAGGGCAGTGTAGGACGGGGTCACTGTGAGATCCAGAAAACTCGCAGGTACCTAACAATAAAGCAATGTGGGACTTCTGGTGTTCATTTTCTTCATGTATAAAACCAAGATCTTAAGAAAATATTGTAAGAATTCATTTGATATGCAAGCTCAAGAGAAAGTCTTCCATATATTTACTATTGGTATGTTGTTTTTTTCCTTAGAGCTTACCTAAGAATTTGTATTATTTCATAAAGTATGAAAGATATTAACTTTTCTTTCTTTCTGAAGAGTGTATAAACAATGAATGTCAACATAGCTAGCAATAAGCTCTCAATTATAGTGCATTTAAAATGTCTCAAATGCTATGATAGATTATTAAATTATTTCTATAGTGTCATGATAACAATAATTCTAAATTTTAGATGTAATTATCCTCATTTTTCCTCAGCAAACAACCTGATACTAATGAGTAAATTGAATCAGATCATAGATGTCTAAAATGCAGACCTCAGATAGGAACTATTAAGTCCATAGGTCATATTTTTTTTTCATTTTACCATATTAAACTAGACAGAAGAACTATATAGTGGCATTAAGTGGAATGCACTTTAACACAAAATTTAAATAAATGGTAACTAGAGACAGATTTGTGGTTTTACTCCATCAAATTTATAATTATAGCTATTATAAAGCTAAGATTGTATAAACTTTTGATTGATGTCATTGAGGAACTTCTTTTTTGGATTTTTACAAGGCATGATCATGTGAGAGATTGTGAAGGTAGGGCAAGGTTTTCATCTATTGGTCATAGGGTCACCTCAGAGACACGTAACAACAACAACAACATGTTTGTTTCATTGTTACCTGAGAAACAATGCACTCAGTTTTAGTCACTTGACTACTATTTTTGTTTGTGCCCTGAGCTAACTAGTTGCATACAGGCTATAACCTACCATTCTATGGCAGTACCTTTTAGTAATGAGGCTAAAGTATATGATTTTGTTTATCCCGGTGTTGGTGGGCATTTTTTATAATTATGACCACTATGTGCTTATCCTTCCAGGTTTAGATACACTAGGAGAAAATGTACATGCACCCATGCACACATGTCATGTACACACTCAGCTGTCCATGTTTATCCCTGTCTTGAACACTCCATGTGTCCTCTTTATTCATCACTGTTTAACATATGGAAATATTTTAAATGCTTCCAATAAAATTAAGAAATTCTATGGATTTCAGGATCTTTCTGATTGTAACATTAATAAATAATTTCATATTTTGTCTCCTTTTCTCTTTCTCAAGTTATAGCCCTTAGAAATCAGAGGCAAACTGTCACCCCTTCTTCTTATTTTAGTAGAATATTTAAAATTTTAGCAAACTTTTACCTAGCAAGGTGGGATTTCCCATGACCGAGTCATCTTTGGCCAGGTCAAATGGTGATCTGGGAGTCACTGGCTTATTCTTTCTTTTCCTTCTTTACAGATTCCCTCTATATGTTATTTTCAGCTTGGTGAATAAAAGGAGAAAAGTTTTAATGTATGCTGTGGAGGAACTTTTCTCCTCCACTTACTCTATTTTTATATTCAAGGTAGGGATGTGCTCTGAGTAACTTGGCACATTGAAAGTCAAATCATGATCCCAATTCCTTTTTTTCAAATGACTCACTCACAGAGGAGCTCCGTTTCTGTGTTTGCTACCTGACTGACAACCTAGATAGGTAGACTTAGGTGGGCTTACAGTTTTTCTGTGAATAACACATGTCAAAAAAGAGCAAACTCTAATGACCAAACCCTACTATGGTTACAAAATAGTAATAAAGAAAAAGAAAGTTTATGCCCTTATAATAGAGCAGTGCTTTGAGATTGGCATGTAATTTCAAGAATATTAGAAATATTTGAAAATTTTAGAAAATGTCTATGACCTGTAAACCTACCATCATAAAGCTAGTTCATGCTTATTGAAAGCCTCTGTATGTTTTCTGAGGCTGTAAATCTTACCGAAGAGCACCGTCTTTCTTTTAAGAAGTGACCAGTGGATGAGGTTCAATTCTACTAGATGCTGAGTGGGAGAAAAATGGGAAGTCTCTTCCTGTGAAATTTATGGTCTCTGAAAAACCACTGAAGGATCAGCTATGAATCAATTATGATATGACAGGCTTGAGTTAGTTAGTGGGCTAACCTCACACCTCATGTACTATATCATTAAGACTCCTTATTAGCTTATTCTGGTGGTTTCAAATAAGTAATCTTCAAGAATTTATAGCTATAAGCAGGGGAAAATTACTTAATAACATATAACATTATATATCAGATATTATATCTAACCTGTGAAAGTGTCTTTAAATTGAAGTACTTTTTCATGATTCACTAGACAGCCATCAAAATTTAAAAAAAACAAACACAAAACAACAAAACCAAACCTGTAATCATATAGTAAAGTCATAGAAATTGAAAATGCAGATAGTAGAAAAAAATCTAATAAGCAACTAAGATGTTAAAATTTCCCGTTCAGGTGCCCACACTTCTGCAGATAATATGCCTCCTTTTTTACAATTTCAAATATCCTCACATTTTAGAAATCTAAAAAGTTAGTAGAATGAAATATGTCCCCAAAATGTGATATGCCACTTCTCATGAATTATTTTGGAGTTTCAGTAGTAATTCTGCCTAGGCTAAACTTTGCTATGAGCTTTTCATTCTAACTCTCAGTTGTCATAAGATTCCACTCTACTCAGTGATTTCCTTAGTTGGGAAGGATGCTTTTGGCTGGAGTTTAGTATCAATACATATACTTCCTGATGTGGACAGTGTGTATGTGGATTTAATTCTAACTCATAAAAATCTTTTATTAGGTTTCTGAGACTGCATTTTTTTAGGGGAGAGAATGCCCATGTGCCTCCAAAACAAACTCTTGTGGATTTGAAATGTTGACCTTTCAGTTACTAATAATGCAGTGTTATTTAACATTAATATTTAATTATTTAATATCAGTCCCTCCTGTACACAAACATATCCTCTTCCCAGAACTAAGTACCCTTCCCCCCAGATACACACTATCCTGGTTAGTTGAGGGTATATATACCTATATATGGAGTGCACTTTTATGTTTTCCTGCCCTCATTAAACACTGGATTTGTGAAATATATTGTTGCATGTAGCTTTAGATTTTGCCACATCCGTTTTCTAGATTTTCCTTCCTGTGACTTTGTAACTGTATATCCGCATGAGTGATGATAAACATTTGATTTACCTATGTTGTTGTTAAGGTGTCGTCAAGTCAAATACAAACCCATAGTGACTGTGAACAACAGCTCTGAACCCTGTCCTGTCCTGTGTCATCTTCACGATTCTGGACACACCAGAACCCATCGCAACAGTCACCTTGTCAATATGTCTGGTCAAGGGTCTCTTCTTTTTCGCTGACCCGGTGCCTTTTGGTGCATCATGTCCCTCTCCAAGGAATAACCTCCCCCTAAAAACATACTGAAAATATGTGATGCAAAGCTTTATGATTTTTATCTCCATTTAGTACTCTGGCTAATTTCTCCAAGACATATTTGTTTGTTCTTTTGGCCATCCATGGAATGTTCAGAATTCTTCCCCAGCACCACAGCTCAAAGGAATCAATTCTTTTTCTGTCAACCTTGTTCATTGTACAGCACTCAGATGTATAGCAAGTGATGGGAAAGACCATGGCCTTAATTAGACACACCTTAGTAGTCAAATTGACATCCTTACTCCTCAGTAATTTGGAGAGTTTCCTAAATGCAGACTTTCCCAGTGTAATACGTCTCTTGATTTCTGATGCCAAGGGTGTAATTTGTGAATCCAAGTAAGATGAAGTTGTTGACAGTTTCAATCTTTTTCTCCATCTATTATGATGGGATCTATTGGTCCAGTGGTAAGAATTTTTGTTTTCTTGAGGTTGAGATAGAATCCAAATGGAAGGTTGTATTCTTTGATATTCTGCAACAAGATTTGACTATCTGGATCATAACAACTTACGGCTCACATTTAGAAGAATGGAAATCTCAAGCACTTCACTATGCTCATGTGAAGCCTATACCTAGACCAGGAGGCTATTGTGCAAACAAAGCAAGATAACGCTATATGTTTTAGAATGAAGATAGGAATGTGTCAGGATCTTATTCTCCTTCAATTCGTATTCAATCTGTATGCAGAGCAAATAATTTGAGAATCTGGACCTTATGAAGAAGAATGTGTCATCAAGATCGGAGAAAGACTCATCTTAAGGAAGATGACACAACCTTGCTTGTTGAAAGTCAGGAGGACTTGAAGCACTTGTGGCAGAAGATCTACCTATAACACTCTTATATAAAGTCTCATGCATGATTTCTGAGGAACAAATCTATTACTGGTGGTGGAGATTATTCCTAGGAGTTAACTGCCAGGTCTTATGGAATGCTTAAGAATCCCTGGGGTCACAGTGATTAACTGTTTGACTCTTATCTGTAGAAAGTGTGTATCCATTCTATTCCTTAGAGAGAGATGTGACAATTTGCTTCCATAAAGATTATCATCTTGAAAACCTTATGTGTTGTGTTTTCTTTTTCCTACAAGCTATCTTTAAGTGGGATATATAAAGTAGTTGTGGTTTTTAATGATATGCTTATCTCCAGTTTTAGTGTTATTGTCCTTGTGTGCTCTCAAGTCAGAACCAACCCATAGATAACCTTCCAGAGGGTTCTCAGAGTCAGTAAACCACAATGGAAGAGATTTCCCATCCTTCTCCCATAGAGCAGCTGGTGTATTTGAACCATGTGTTTTGGGGATTGCAATGAAGTTTCATGCCACTAGGCCACCAGGCAAATATTTTTATTTATTTCATTAATGTACACTGAATATTGCAGTGTATGACAATTATTGTTGTTAGGTCTATACTACACAGTCAGCTGTGATTTATGGCCACTTCATATAAATCAAATGGATGTTGTCCTTGGTATATGTTGAGGTCATTGCTGTTACTCTTGTGTTAGTTTAACCCTTTGAAGTATTCCCTGTCCTACTTATTTCATTACACTTAGGTTCTTTTTTAGCAATTGGTCTTTTCTTGATGATGTGTCCAAGTAAATGAGGTGATAATTTCATTTTTTTTTTTTTACTTCCAAGAGAGTTTTGGCTATATTTATTCTCTTCAGACTGATTACTTCATTCTGTATATTCACTGTATACCCATTTTTATTTGCCAATATCACAATTTGAATTCATCAGTTCTTCTGTCTTCTTGTTTTCCTCCTTGTTCTAAGTGAATAAAGGGTAAAAGTTCACTCCAAGGTGTACGTAAAGGAGAAAATGAGATGAGCATATCAAAGATTTCCTTGGGAAATAAACTTTGTCAAAAAGGAATATTGGATTTGAATAAGAGAGTGGTGAAATGGAAGCTAAACAAGAGAGTAGGGGACAGATCATGATAAGGCAATGTAATTCTTACTAATAAGTCTTCATGTTATGTTCTGATTTTTTAAAAATATGATATTATAACTGTTCCACATTCTCCTATGTGGGTCATAATATATTGTGTGTTACATTTAGAACAGTAAGTATTCTAGAGCACATAATTTTACTTATAAACAATTTTTGCTTAGATCATGAAGCACTTATTTGAATAGAACAAAGGAATACTGCATGATGTAAAAATCAGGAAAAAGTGTGAATCAGAGTTGTAGCCTTTTTCCATATCCGCGCCTCTATTCTGAGCAAATAATTGGTGAGAATGAACTCTATGAAGATGAAAATTGTGCATAGACCAAAAAGCAGATATTTGAATAGAACAAAAGAACATACGTGGTTTAAAATCAAGAAAGGTGTGCATCAGAGTTGTATCCTTTCTCTGTAAAGATTCAGTCTGTATGTCAAGCAAATCATTAGTGAGGCTGAACTCTATGAGGATTAATATGATATCAAGATTGGAAAACTTTTCAACAGTCTCCACTCTTCACATAACATGACCCTGGTTGTGGAAAGTGAAAGGACTTGGAACAGTTATTGAAAAAGATAAAGGATTTTAATATGGGTTACATCTCAAAATCAAGTAAACCAGAATTCTCACCACTAGACTAAGAGGCAAAATCACAATTGTTGGAGAAAAGTTTGAAGCAGTCAAGATCAACACTCATAATAACAACAGTCAAGAAATCAAAAGTCATGTTACATTGGGCAATTCTGCTATCAAGAATTTCTTTAAAATGCTATAAAAAGCCATGAAGTCAATTGGAACACCAAATGCACCTGACCCCAGATGTATCTTAATGTTGTTAGATGATGTTAAGTACAACTCAGAGCGAACAGATGAACAGCAGATCTGAACCCTCTCCTATCTATTGTGTGGCATCCTTAAAATTTCCAATACCCTGAAGCCCAAGGCTGCAGCCATGGTGTTGATCTACCTGGTTTTTCTTTCCTTTGCTGTCCTTTCCCTATAGTATTATATTTTCCATTGTCTCATACACATGTCAAGTTGCATAATGATTAAGGAACACCAAAGATGATCAATAATTTGGAATTGTGATGTTGCCAAGGAGTGTTAAATATACTATGAATTTACAAGAGGACAAACAAATCTACCTTGAGGGAAGTATAACAAGCGTGTTCATTAGAAGCAAAGATGTTAAAATTTGGTCTCACATACTTTGGGACATAGTATTCAGAGGAGCTTGACCATGAAAAACAGACATCATTGGAGTCAGTAGTGGGGAAAGTCAAGGGTCGGTTAATTAAAAGAACATCTTCAGGGACATTAATTGACCTGGTGACTGCAACAATGGGCTTGAACATGTTGCAGATTGTGAGGGGAGTGCAGGATAAGGCAAGGTTTCAATCTGTTTTTTATAAGTTTGCTGTGAGTCTGCTAAGTGTGCTAACTTAGGGCACATAAAAGCAACAACATATCTATCTCTATTATAATATACACAATATTATGTATTCGTATATACAAGTGTGTGTGTGTGTGTACCTGTATATAACTCATTGCTAACGAGTTGGGATTGGTGCATAGCTGATCGTCCTTTGGATTTCAAGGCTGTAATTTGCACAAGAGGAGATTGAGCATACAATTCCATACAGAACACACCACTGTAGCATGCATATCATGACTTTACTATCTCATTGCAGAGGTTTTGGCAGATATTTTTTCCCCTTTTCATTAATAACTCTTGATTTATTGAATTGAACCATTGTGTCATAGTGTATATGAATAGAAATCGAAAACCGACGTTATTACTCCAGATCTTTTGCTTTTTGTTGTTGTTGTTATGTGCCGAGTCAATTGCTACTCATAGCGACCCTATGTACAACAGCCCTAAACTCCGCTCTGTCCTGTGCCAATCACACTGTCTCTGACACTCCCATCCCAATTATCCCAGTCACTGAATCCATCCACCTCATAGAGCGCCTTCCTCTCCTGCGCTGTCCCTCCACTCTCCCAAGCATGATGTCCCTCTCTAAGGACCGGTCTCTCCTCACAACATGTCCAAAGTATGTTAGATGGAGCCTCAGAATCCTTGCCTCCAAGGAGCCACCCAGTTTAAACCTTTCCAGGACAAATCTGTTTGTTTTCCTAACAGTCCATGGTATTCTCAATACTCTTCTCCAGCACCACAGCTCAAAGGCATCAATTCTCCTTCTATCCTCCTTGGTCATTGTCCAACTCTCTGATGTATAACAAGTGATTGTGAAGACCATAGCCTGTATCAGATGCACCTTAGTCTCCAGAGAGACACTATTGCTCTTCAGTACTTTGGAGAGGTCCATAACAGCAGACTTTCCCATGGCAATGCGCCTTTTAATTTCCTGGCTACTGGTGCCAAGACTGTTGACTGTGGAGCCAAGCAAACTAAAGCTGTGTACAATCTCAATCTCTTCACCATCCATCCTGATGCTGCCAATTTGTCCAGTGGTGAGAATCTTTGTCTTCTTGACATTGAGCCTCAATCCATATTGTAGGCTGCAGTCCTTGACACTCTGCAGCAGGCGCTTCAGGTCCTCTTCAGTTTCAGCAAGCAGGATTGTGCTTAGCCTGTACAATTTAGACATCTTTAACTTGTATTAAAATATACATTGTCTTTGCCAAATACATTTCCCCTCTGTTCTGCCAGCATGTACCATGCACACAAACATGTGTAAAATAGGTTTTTTTCCATTGCAAACATTTGGCTTGCAAGATGGTCATGTGAATATTTGTTTGTGGCCCTAGAATTGAGGGAACTGAACATGGAGTTGAAGCCTTTCTTGATCTTGCTCTTGGCCTGTTATACTTAGAATGAATTATGTTATCTTTCCTGGAAATGCTGTGAATCATTTGAATTGAAAGGATTAAATGACCAAAAGCAAACTCTTCTGTATTTGATAGTTTTCATCTCACTGAAAGGGAAGCATCATTTTCCTCAGAATCTATGTGGTTTGTTGCCATATGTGTTGTGATACTTAAAGACACTTTTATAAAGTTGTTAAGGTCTTGCATTATAATTGATAAGTTTAAATATTAAGCGTATTGGCATAAATGTTAAGAAGAGTAGAGTAATTTTTGATCAAAACGAAGTATATAACTTGTACTTCCCTCACCTAAAGTTTGATTATGTGGGCTAATATAAAAACTGTACTTTTCAAAATCGTTTCACCTTTGAATATACCCTAAGTATGAACCTAAACTCATTTATAGTTTCTGCTGACAGATCTAAAACAGTGTGCTGCCATGGTGCCTTTTTATTTCTAAAAGGTAATAAAGTTATTGCAGCAATGTTTTCAAATCAAGGTGAATAAAATGCCATGGCCATGCATAGGACATAAAATTCAGTATGCAAAATTTGCAGTTTCACTGCTGACATGATTCTTCTTATTTCAGCACTTTAGGCAGCAGGAAAGAGCCATATTCTCAAGATTAAATACCACAATTCCATAGATCTGGCAGTTTAGAAAAATGAATATATAACATGCAGAGACTCAAAATATCTGCTTAAAATGAACAATGACATACTTAATATTAAAATTTTCTATAATGAATTTTTATCTAAATAACTCATTATTTGGATAGAGTCACTTCATTGCACAATGGATATTTTGGTTATATTTTATAATCTTTACTGTACTTAAACTACTTTTACAATGTTTCCTTTTTTTTTTTTA
>NW_006399789.1:20608272-20609326 GCF_000299155.1 Elephantulus edwardii
TGGTTACTCTTTCTACACACTGAATTTATTTTCCCCAATGAATTCATTGATTTAACTTTACTAAAAGACAAAAAAAGAATTATTGCAAGTTTTGTAGCAATGTCACTTTTTTTACGAGCTGGATAAATCATTTGATGCCACTTGGTCACTAAGTGATTACTTAGAAAGTGTTCTTTTGTTCCAGTCAACTAACTCTTTTAATTAAATAGTAATATTTTGTAGGTGCTGTGTATCAATGTCAAAGCAATGGGCTAGCTGCATGGTCCAGAGCACCAACTGGCAGATCTTTCTTTTGGAGTAGTTAATTTCCTGTGTCTAGAAATAACACACACACATTTTAACTATGACCATTTCCAAATGATGGTTCTCATACTGAATTTGTACTATACAACTTTTTTTTCACAGAATAGTTGGCATGTTTCTTAGTTAATTTTCTTTCTTATAGTCCATGGGTCTTTTATATAAGGCACTGCTCAGTCATGCATTCTTACAGTATTGATGACTTAGTCAAAATATGGCAAACACGGGAAACATGAGGATGTCCCTATAGGACCACATTCTTAGAAGAAGTAAAAAAAAAAGTTACATTTTCCACTATCCTAAACACTTTTTTTTCCTTTTTCCTATGGTGGAGATGATAGTTGCAATTATCATTTTCTTCTAGGAATTCAGTTTTAATTTTTAAATGAAGATTCTACTAATTTTGAGCATTTAAAAATGCTCTGTCATATTATTTCTTCCTTATTATGTAGACGTCATAACTAACATTCTTAGTATTTGTGTAAAATTTGTTTGTGTTCATCATACTTTGGTCACTATTCTATTGTAGAAACTCTGGTGGTTTAGTGGTAAAAAGCTCCAATGCCACCCTCAAGGCACACTGTTGAAATCCGTCATTTGCTCCTCAGCGTGAAGATGGGTGATCTCCAGCTCTTAAAACCTGGTAGATGTTCAGCTTTCAGTTGGTTTTGACTTTAAGACACATAATGACAACAACAACATTTTGTTGTAGTATGCTCTAGTGACTTCTTCTTGTTGTTGTTGTGTGCCATCG
>NW_006399789.1:20609771-20670005 GCF_000299155.1 Elephantulus edwardii
GTTTCTCTTGAGTAATTTAGAGGTCCCTAACAGGAGACTTTCCCATCACAATACGTCTTTTAATTTCCTGGCTACTAGTGCCAACAATGTTGACCATGGAGCCAAGCAGACTTAAACTGTGAACAATCTCAATCTCTTCACCATCCATCCTGATGCTGCCAGTTGGCCCAGTGGTGAGAATCTTTGTCTTCTTGACATTGAGCCTCAATCCATATTGAAGGCTGCAGTCCCTGACCCTCAGCAGCAAGTGCCTCAGGTCCTCCTCAGTGACTTAGTGGTTCCGAATTTGTACTGAAAAATCCCAAGTCATGTGGTCCAAAGCCACCAGCTGGTCCACTGGAGAAGGAGGAGCTGTCTGCCCTAAAGCCTCTGAACCCCTGCTGGAGGGTGAGCTGTGAGTCACTTCAGACTTGATAGTATATAAAAACAACATTAGAGAACTGAATAATTTGATTGATAGTGTGTAAAAACATTCGCTGAATAATTTGTTTCAGTGTTTTGCTCTTCAGAAGAAAAGTTGAAATTCTCCTACAATTAACTTCTAACAATAATGAACTTGGATAATATGATTAGTCTGGAATATAAGTATATTTATATTTCTTACTATATATCAATAACTTGTATATCTAATACACCATTATTACTTTATTTGTTAATGAGCAAACTATACTCAGGTGCCCATCTGAGTTTTGCGTTGATAAACATGGTCCAGCCTTTGTGAACAAATGATCACTCCTATGGCCCTTGTCTAGTTTTTCTCAAAATTTTGCCCCTGTGCTTTTGAGAAATTGCAGTGTGAAGGATGATACATGGGTTTGGATTTACGGCAGGCCCATCCCCGTGGGTCTGTTTTAATGTTCTATGCCAGAGCAAGTTGTGGCCCCAAACCATTGCCTGGCCTCCTTGATCATAGGCACAAAAGTGGCATGGTGGAAAAATGAAAAAGGAATAAATAAAAAGAAATTAAATGTGAAGGACGTAATTAGAGAAACAAAGGCAATAGCTGGAGAGGGAAAATAATTTCTATCACTGTGTTGGTATTTCTCTAAAAGACCTTATTGACTTTTTGGATGTTATATTTTCTATATATTCTAGGAATTGAATAAATTTATTACTAGTTCAGTATCGACTCAGGGCCAATAGCATACTTTGTTCTCTTAAACAACATCCTTCAGTAGAGATAGTTTATAATGATAAAAAAATACCTGGTTAAAATAGATTTGGTTATCTATTTTATTATCCATTAAATAATAGCTTTGGCATTCCACTGCAGTTTTTTATTTTTGTCTTGTCATTATTCCTAAAATTTATTTTCAGTAATTTAGAGTTGTGCTTTATAGTTATAAGAAGGAGTGTGTGTGTGTGTGTGTGTGTGTGTGTGTGAGAGAGAGAGAGACAGAGAGACACAGAGAGAGAGAGAGAGAAATATTCAGACACTGTGGTCAATAAGCCCAACAGAAACTCTTTCTACTCTCTATTATAAACTTAAAGTACGTTCCATGACCAAAAAGTGGTCAACTGTGACTTGATGCTGACTCAACAACAATGAATAATGAGTCTACCAACTCACTTTGCAAGTGATAATGGGTAAGGTGGCCGTTTTTTATTATTTTTTAGTTGCTAGTGCATGCTGGGTTTAGAAGGGGTCATGGTACTAGGGATATTGTAGCTGATGCTAGATGGATCTTAGTGAAAAGCAGGGAATGCCAGAGGAATGTCTATCTGAGTTTCATTGATTATGCCAAGGTGTTTGCCTGTGTGGATCACAACAAACTGTGGCTAACTCTAAAAGGAATGGGAATCTCAGAATACTTGATCGTGCTATTGTGAAACCTATACTTGGACCAGGAGGCAGTTGTCAAGGAAACACTGCATGGTTCAAAAATGGGAAGGCTGTATGCCATGGTTGTGTCCTATTGCCATAACTTTTCAATCTATATGCAGGACAGACTATCTAGGAGGCTGGGCTGTATGAGGAGAAAAGTAGCATCAGGATTGGAGGAAGATTCATCAACAATCTGTGTTATGCAGATGATACAACCCTGCTTGCTGAAACTGAGAAGGACCTAAAGTGCTTGCTTGCAGAAGGTCAAGAAATGAAGCCTTCAATATAGATTGAGGCTCAATATCAAGAAAACTAAGATTCTCACTACTGGGCCAATTGGCAGCATCAGGATGGATGATGAAGAGATTGAGATTGTTCACAGCTTTAGTTTACTTGGCTCCACAGTTAACACTCTTGGCACCAGTATCCAGGAAATCAAAAGATGTATTGCGATGGGAAAGTTTGCTGTTAGGGACCTCTGCAAAGTACTGAAGAGCAATGATGTCACTCTGGAGACTAAGGTGTGCCTGATATAGTCCATGGTCTTTGCAATCTCTTGTTGTGTCAGAGAAGTGGACAATGACTAGGGAGGATAGAAGGATAATTGAAGCCTTTGAACTGAGGTGTTGGAGAAGAGTATTGACTATACCATGAACTGTTAAGAAAATGAACAAGTTCATCCTACAGAGGGTTAAATCAGGCTGCTTCTTGAAGGTAAGGATTCTGAAGCTTTGTCTGACATACTTTGGACTTGTTGTAAGGAAGGACCAATCCTTGGAAAAGGACATCATGCTTGGGAGGGTGGAAGGACATCACAGGATAGGAAGACCCCCTATAAGGTGGATTGATTCAGTGACTGGGGTAATTGGGATGGGTGTGTCAGAGGCAGTGCGATTGGGACAGGTAGAGCAGGGTTTAGGGCTGTTGTATATATGATCTCTTATGAGTCACAGTTAACTCGATGGCACATAACAACAAAAATGGCAGTATAAGTTTGAGTATATCCAAGCATTGTGATGTATTAGTGCTAATTTTATTGGGGCAAAGCTTATGGACCACCCCAGTGTTATTTAAAAGACATCTATCAGTTAGATTGATGGGCTTTTTAAAAAAGATTTAAACAATGAATTATAAAGCAATTTTAACTTTAAAAGTATTCCAGTGATTGATCTGTAAATAGTTCAAATCTGTATCAATGAGAGTGTCTTTATTTCAATAGTGATATTAGCAATCATCATGGGCTAGTGGTTAGCACTCAAACGGACAAGTAGCTATGTAGGCTTATAAATTGTTAACAAAGGAAATCTAACATGGAGAAGAAATAGATGTGCTCTTAAATTTTATTTGATCTACTATTTATAAATTAATGGTGTAGAAGAAAGCCTTTTTAAGAAAATGTAAACGTTTCCCAATATGCACTTTGTGTCTTTAACATCATAAGGAAAAGTTAACAAATAAGCAAGCAGTTGCTGCATGATTGATTTCAACTTGGAACTTTTTCATGTTTAGAGTAAAGCTTCACTCTGTAGTATTTTTGATGCCATTATATTTGGTGCTGTGGATAAATTTTAATAAGACAACCAAAGACTGGTGGTTCAAACTCACCAGCTACTCTCTAGGGCAAAGATAGAGCTGTCTTTTTCCATGGAGATTATGTCTTTAGAAATCATGTAGGCATTTGTGTTCTGTTTTACAGATGCACTATAGATTTGAATTAATTCAGTGGCAATGAGGTGCAAGCTTTCAGAATCCTGGATAGTTGAAAGCCACCAATATTTCATTTAGTAATGAAATACTTTACTATTCATGTCACCCCAGAGACTTGTGCATCTGAAGAAAAATGAAGCATCTTCTTTTGTCGTATATAGGATATTAAATGCTCAAGGAAAACGTGCTTCTAATTATGCTTTCCATTTCATAAGGGAGGAAAGATCAACATCTGACTCATCAGTGCTATTATTTCAAAATTTAAAGTGTTCAAGTACCATTAAATTATATTGTTATCCTGTTTGAGACATAATTTAAAAACACTGAACAATTATTATAGGGTAACTGATAAATAATGTCTGAATTATTTGGTATGAAGACATTCTTCATTCCCATTGCTGTCTTCCTCCTCTACTATCTCTTCCTTCTTATTTGCACAATTAATGAGGAACGAGAAATACAAGTAAACAACAGAAATCGTCAACTACTGAATTTGGTTAACTGCAGCAGGAACTGGATCAAAATCACTTAAGGAAGTGCCCAACACATAAAATAAAATTAATTTCGAAGTGATCTCTTTATTTAAGTAAACAAATGGTAGCTAATGAGAAAAACAAGTCTTTCTCTTAAGGTTGAAATTTGTATGGATCTAGAAAAGTTAGGGAGCATTGACTCTTCTTGCCAATTGCAGTAATAATTTCTCTCATTTCTAATTTTATCTACTTTTTCAATGAGGAAATACCTAAAATAAAATGACAGTATGACAAATTATGGTTTTCTATGGATAAATACAACTATTCTGAATTTAGTCAGATGATAAGAATAAAGAAGAGCACAGTGTTTCTTTTTTAGAATTATTTCTGCTTACAATATTCCTGCTGATAAGAGGAAAATCACCACAACAGTATAGAACATTCTCCATATGGTTTTCGATGACTAATTTTTCAATAAATGCCTGTGTGGGTGGATGTGAACCTTCAGCATTTCTGTTAGCTGTTGAGCAGGGTAATCATTTTACTATTGAGAAACTAAACTAGGAACAAAAATGTGAACTTTTAGAAATCTTTCTAAGTGGATCAGATTACAGTTTGTGTTGTTTGATGGATGACAAATGACATCAAATCCTTCTTTCTAGTGCAGCCATTGTGATCCTCTAAGGAAAAGTGGTCTTTGCAGATCTGATTAAATGAGGAATTTTGAAATAGAGCATGATTTGAGTTGTTTGTTACTGTTGTGTACCATGGAGTCAGGACCAAGTGATAGTGGCGCTTTAGTGGGTTTTCAGAAGCAATTAGTCATCTCAGAGAAGACTGCTGATCTTTCTCCTGAGGAACAGCTGGAGGATTCAAACCATGTACTTTTTGTGTTGACATCACAATTCCTTACCAGTGAGCCACCAGAGTTCCCATATTCTGAATTGTTGTTGTTGTTATGTGCCATCCAGTCACTTGCAACTCATAGTGACCCTATGTACAACAGCCCTAAACTCCGCTCTGTCCTGTGCCAATCGCACTGTCTCTGACACTCCCATCCCGGTTACACCAGTCACTGAATCAATCCACCTCATAGAGGGCCTTCCTCTCCTGCGCTGTCCCTCCACCCTCCCAAGCATGATGTCCCTCTCCAAGGACCAGTCTGTCCTTACAACATGACCAAAGCATGTCAGATGAAGCCTCAGAATCCTTGCCTCTAAGGAGCAGCCCGATTTAAACCTCTCCAGGACGAATCTGTTTTCTTAGCATTCCATGATACCCTTAATACTCTTCTCCAACACCAAAGCTCAAAGGCATCAATTCTCCTTCTATCCTCCCTAGTCATTGTCCAGCGCTCTGATGTATAACAAGTGATTGCAAAGATCATGGCCTGTATCAGAAGCACCTTAGTCTCCAGTGTGACAATATTGCTCTTCAGTACTTTAGAGAGGTCCAAACAGAAGACTTTCCCATTGCAATACGTCTTTTAATTTCCTGGCTACTGGTGCCAAGAGTGTTGATGGTGGAACCAAGCTGACTAAAGCTGTGAACAATCTCAATCTCTTCATCATCCATCCTGATACTGCCAACTGGTCCAGTGGTGAGAATCTGTCTTCTTGATATTGAGCCTCAGTCTATACTGAAGGCTGCATTCCTTGATCTTTTGCAGCAAAAGCTTCAGTTCCTCCTCAGTTTCAGCAAGCAGGGTTGTGTCATCTGCATAACGCAGATTGTTGCTGGATCTTCCACCAATCCTGATGTTGCATTTCTCCTCATAGAGCCAGCCTTCTGGATGATCTGTTCTGACCCAGGAATAGATGGTATACCAATTGACATATTTCAGCTAACAGATGCTCCCCTGGACATGCTCACCAAGTTGTGCCAAGAAATTTGGAGAACAACTACTTGGCCAACTGACTGGAAGAGATCTATATTTGTTCCCATTCCAAAGAAAGGTGACTCAACAGGGTGTGGAAACTATAGAACAATATCATTGATTTCACATGAAAGCAAGATTCTGCTGAAGATTATCCAAAAATTATTGGAACAGCACATCAGCAGAGAACTGCCAGAAGTCCCAGCTGGGCTTAGAAGGGGTTGTGGAACTAAGGATATTGTAGCTAATGTTAGATGGATCTTAGCTGAAAGCAGAGAGTACCAGAGGAATGTCTATCTGTGCTTCATTGACTATGCAAAGGCCTTTGACTGTGTGGATTATAACAAACTGTGGCTTACTCTGAGAAGAACGGGAATACCAGAACACTTGATTGTGCTAATGCGAAACCTATACTTGGACCAAGAGGCAGTCGTCAGAACAGAGCAAGGGAACACTGCATGGTTCAAAATTGGGAAGGGTGTACGCCAGGGTTGTGTCCTGTCTCCTGTCTATTCTGAATTAGTTGGTGCAATAGAGGGATTTATTTTATCTGTAGCTTCAACTAAAACCAGGCTTATTTTCCTGATTAAAATGAAGTGGATGGGAAATGAACTACTTGGAGATATGAAAATAATGTTAAAAAGGAGACAAAGAATGAGGTGTATGGCCACAAATCAAATAATAGCAGAAGCCACTGAAAGCCAGAAGAGACAAGGAATTGATTCTCCTTGAAGAGACCTGGATGAAAAGAAATTGTGGCTCTGCCAGTATTCCTTGATTGCAGCCCAGTTTGTTGATTTTGGATTTCTGACCTTCAGAGCCATGAGAGAATAAAAGTTTTAAGTCATAAAATTTATGATAATTTGTTACAAAGTCCTTTTAAACCTCATGAAATATTGCCTACTTCTACAATAGGAGGGTTAATCTTAAAATATTTTTCACAAAAACCTTTTTCTGAGACATGCATGAATTTTTAAATAAATAAATCACTTTGCAAAGAAATAGGATTGAGTGGTAGGTATTTAGGTTATCAAACTGGAAAAGTGAGTCTACAAATGTTTTTTGCCTTTCATTTAATTTGTTAACTAGGGCTTTTTCTGGCTTTCTGACTTCTGTTTCTGAGTTTACATTTTATTAATTAACTGAATTTTGATAAGTGGCACACATATATGTCCCTAAAAATAACATTATAGTGAGAATAATTGGATGGGCCTATACTTTCCTGACTTATCCTTAATTCAAGATCCTATAAAATTATTTGAAATATGAAAACAAATAAAGCAATTTGAATGTATAATTGGGATTTTATAATAGGTTTGCTTCTAGAATAATGAATGTAACTCATTAATTGGAAGTTAATTGGTAACATCGGCAAAGTTTATCTTGTATTTTGTGGATTGCATGCTTCAGTTGATACCTTGTGTACTATTGGGATTTATTCGTACCACACCTCTGGGTCTGATAGTGTATTAAGTTATGAGGAATATTAATATTGCTGCAGAACAATTACTTGTTCATTTGCTAACTGATTAAAATTCATGCATAATTTATTGAAATGAATAGAGATTTTATAAATAAGCCTTCTTGTTCTCAAGGGCCTCCAAACAAAATACATATGCTAATGTAAGACTGCTTTTTACTTGCAACATAAAAAATTTAATATGTAGTGGAGTATTAGTCTCATTAATGTTAGGTTTCACTTAGTACAATCATGCCATTAATCAATGTATAAGCTTCTAAGCTGTTTTTAGAAGTGCCACAGTTCCAAATTTGAACTACACCTTTGATTATTACACTGGTCCTTTTGTTTGCCTGAGCAGAGCATGTAAGTTGCAAAAATGACCAGAGTGAGTTGCTTACCCTTTTTCATCCCAGGTTATAGCTGACTTAGTTCTTTATGTGTGTAAAACCCTAGTGTCTAATGATAAATTCCAGCTTTGAGATGTGTGTACTTTCTGGCAAAACCAAGAGAAAGCAAAATAATGTCACATATAAGGCTTGCTGATTTATTAATTTTTTTTAAATTAAGAGTTTAATGAAAGGTTATAGAGACTTTGGATTTCCACTCATTCATTGTTGCACATTTTCCTCCCTGCTCACCCCTCCCCCCAGATCACTTTTCATTTTGAAAAGAAAAATTTTTTCATTGTTATACAATCTCCCCCTCACCCCAGAAATGATGATAATTCTTAATATTTAGCTTACCTATGATGAAATTGTGACGCTAACATTGTAAATAGCTTATTAACATTTACCAAGCTATAGTGATGTATACATTTTTAAAACGAGGGCTCTTGAACTCTTGACTCCGAGTTTTTTGTTTTGCACATCAGATCATTGAAGATGAGAAAGGTAGAACAACCTTGTGCTTTGCTTTACTCTTTCATTTATCTATAATATTGTATTTTGTTAGTAATGTATTGCCAATTTTCTTTTTCCTCTTAGAGCTTCCTCTTATGTTTTCTTAGTTTTCACAGAAGTGATATATAAGGTTTAGAGATTTCTCTTTTTCTGAATAATGATGGTATCTTCGAGTTGTGATGCTGGATAAGAGTCTTGAACATATCTGAACATTCATAGACTGCCACAACAACAATGGTGGTGCAGTGATAAAATGCTTTGCTGCCAAATCTGAAACCTACCAATGGTGTCATGGAGAAAGATGTGGTACTCTGCTTCGTAAAATTTAACTCTGTCCTGCGTATTTGTTATTAGTTGAAATCAACTGTATGTCAATGGAGCTGGTCTTTTTTTCATTTGAATTATGCTCTGGTACTAACTAGATAGTTCAAACATACACAGAACCTCAAAACAAAGGTCTTAGAACCTACTTTGCAAATGTTATAACCACTGAAAACTACATGGAATAAAATGCTACTCTGAAACATGGAATAAAATTCTTCTCTGAAACACATGGACAAGAAATGAGTTGAAAATGCTCAATGGCATTTTGTTTGCATTAATATGTAGTGGATTAAGTTTCAAAATTGCTATATATTTGTAAATGAACTAACTTTTATTACTTCTAATTTGTTTGGAAAATGTAGGAGGTTTGTTCATCACATTGAGTGTCATACATCTTTAAAGGCTGTTGGTAAGCTCTGAAGTGGGTGAGGTGTTGGTGCTCCAGGGTAGAACCCCTGTAAACTGCACATTCAGCATTGTTTTCTACTTCAATTAGTCAGTATATGAGCCATCTGGAATGAAAACAAACACTATACATATGAATCAGCTTGGTTTATTCACAAAATACAGAGTGCTCTGTAAAATATATGCAACATTCTGATAGACATTTGCATTTCTCGCCATTATGTTCTTTTCTCTATTTCTTTTTTGTGAAATTTTAGAACTTGGAAAATAGATCAACTTTCTCTCACTATACTTCAATTTATTAAAAATCTAAATATAAAATATATTTGAAGAGTTGGTAAATTTTTTAATGTGCAAGATTTATCTTCCTTTTTTCTATTAACATTTTATAGTATTTTTAGTGAAAGAATACATAGCAAATCCCCAGTTCAACCATGTCTACATGGTGACATTAGATAAACCTTCAGCTTGTGCCAATATTATCTTTATTTTCATTATATTTGTCTCATCTTCATTAACTTATTTTTTTGCACCCTTACTGTGACCTTTACAGTTTAGAGTAACTTAACCCATTTATTCTAAACGGATAATTTTTCAAATAAACACATTTCTCAACAGTGAAAAATGCTTAGCATTATCTTCATCTAGAAGAGTCCAGTTAGTCCTATTTCCCAAAACCTTCTCTGATTCTTAATTTCTTCACATAATTTATATCCCAGATAGAGACAAGTATTTCTATCTTGGTTGATGCCAGGCTACTTATGATTTACTTTATTTCTTAAATTACTATTCTGAACTGTTTCAACTTACACTCCTAATTCTGTGAATAAATTCTCCATTGCATACATACAAAATAGAAAATTGTTCATTAGATAAAAACAGTTAACTATTTTTCACTGAATAAAAATATTGCACAACATTTGGAATAGGTTTTTTGCTTAAAGTATATCAATTAAGTTTAAGATACCACTTAATTCTGTTAGAAATAAAATTATAAATTAATACAGTTTATAAAGCACATGTATTATCTTCTCTTATTATTGAATTTATTCCCATTTTAAACATGAATTAAGTGAAGTTGGGTTTTTTAAATTTTTTATTTTTTTACAGAGGTTTTGGATTTCCATTCATTCATTGCCGCAATTTTCTCCCAATTAAGTGAAGTTTTTGTTTCTGTTACCAACTAATTTGAAAACAATTGCAATAATCAGTTATATTATTAATGAGTAACATTTTTTTATATGTATTTGGATACCAAATCCAAACACCAAACCTACTCTTGTAAAATCAGTTATAAGTGACTGAGCCCTTCACTGGGTTTCTGAGACTGTAAATCTTTATAATCTTTATAAGAGAACACTGTCGTTTTCTCACAGAATCATGATGGAATCAAACTTCTGGCCTTTTGGTTCCCAGCACAGTTTGTAACACACTACATCACCAGAGCTCCTGGTATTTGGATGGGAGAACAACAAAGCTTTTCTCATTAGATAATCACTTTCCACTCATGTTTTACCCTTAAAATATCCTTCTACAAACTCTCAGTTTAAAATAATATTTTTTTAGTATACATTACTGTCTATAACTTTCTTTCATGTTATATTGAGATACAGTGCCTAGAAAAACATAGTGATTACATATGTATCATAGAATTTCACAACATGATATGATAATGTACTGGAAAGATTTTTTGCCTCTGTATGGATACTGGCCAGGTTGTCTTTGTGTGTGTGTGTGTGTGTGTGTGAGAGAGAGAGAGAGAGAGAGATGTTTTAACTTGGGATTTATTAGCTAGAGTGATACTTTTCATAAAATACAACTTAAAATCCTTACTTCTCTATATAGACTGTTTTAGTTTTGGTTTCTGCCTATCCCTAACATCACCTACTCATTCACTCACTCATTGCTGTTGAGTTGTAACTGACTTATATTTGTCTCTCCTCCTCCCCCACCCCCAGTGCATTCCTGAAGCTGTATATCACATGGGAGGAGGTTGTCATGTTTCTATCTTGGAACCACTGTTGGATATGAACCGAGAGAGAGCTTGGACCTATAGATTAGCACCCCTACTCTCTACCAAGTTCACCACCAGAATTCCCTGTCCTGAGCAAACATGGTCCATTTTAAAATAATCATTTAGTAGATTTTGACTATTTTTCATTCCCCTTCTCCAATCTACCTGCTTTCACTTAATGTTGTTGTTGTTATATGCCATCAAGCTGTGTGCGGCTCATAATGACCTGAAGTACAGCAGCCCTAAACCCTGCTCTATCCTTTGCCAATCTGCTGTCTCAGACACACCTATCCTCATTACCTCAGTCATGGAATCAATCCATCTCATCAAGGGTCTTCCTCTCCTGTGCTGTCCCTCCACCCTCCCAAGCATGACGTCCCTCTCCGAGGACTGGTCCCACCTTGAAACATGTTCAAAGTATGTCAGACGAAGCTTCACAATCCTTGCCTCCAAGGAGCAGCCTGGCTTCATCCACTCCAGGATGAAATTGTTCTCCTAGCAGTCCATGGTATTTTCAATACTCTTCTCCAGCACCACAGCTCTGTTAATAGCTAACTAGAATGAGTCATGTTTAAATATATTTCTTTGTTTCTTTTGTATTCTGTTAATTTGTAAGTTTATCTCATAGAAAGCCATATTGTGAATAAAGAGAAGAAAGCTCTACTGTAAAGGGTTGTAGACCATTAGCAGAAACAATGCTGTATTTACCTTTAAAAGTATGGTTACCAGATAGCTCATGTCCATGTTTTCTTTTAAATATTTATCACGTACTACTAAATAAATCATCCATTAGACCTTAAGGCTTTTAAAGGCATTACAATAGCTTCATATTTTAATGTTTTCTTACTTAACTGATGAGATTGCACATTTATCTTTTCTAGAACCACCACGACCCATTGCCCCTCCCCAGCTGCTTGGTGTTGGGCCTACATATTTGCTGATTCAACTCAATGCTAACTCCATTATTGGCGATGGTCCCATTATCTTGAAAGAAGTGGAGTATCGGATGACATCAGGATCCTGGACAGAAACTCATGCAGTCAATGCTCCAACTTATAAATTATGGCATTTGGACCCAGATACTGAATATGAGATCCGTGTTCTCCTTACAAGACCTGGGGAAGGTGGGACCGGGCTTCCAGGACCTCCACTGATTACCAGAACAAAATGTGCAGGTAAGACGAATAGCAAGCATTCTGCAATATGAAGAAATCTAGCAAAAGACATTAAAGAGTAGCATTTTTATTGTTTAGAATATAATGCGGTATATAAAAAATTCCAGTGAACTAGGTATATCACCACCTTAACTATATCATAATGTCCATGATTTCAGAGCAAATGAATACTTCTTTATTATAAGTTCAGTGTTATTAACTATACAAAGAGCAAGAACCCTGTGGGGGCGGTCATGTCTGACCTTGACCAACTTCAAGGAGGGGAACTGTCCCCATCAATAGCATCACAAAATAGTAACACAAAACTAATTCCCATGAGGCTCCCATACTTCTTTCTACTCATCTCAATATCAATCTTATTTCTGCTTTGCTGGGTCCAAAATCCAATTAAATAGCTCACAGACTAAATAGAACCACACTGGGGAAATCAAAAGGTTATAATCTAGATTGTTGTTGTGGATTGCCTTTGAGTAGAAAACGATACATACATACTAACCCTGTGAACAAAAGGTCTGAAGCCCTCTCCAACTATTGACATTATCAAAGTTCATAGTATTTCTGCATGCATGTTGTTTAGGAATTGGCTGCCACTCCTGCTTCCAATCTAGATTAATCTAGATTAGTAACAGAAAACAGAATTACACTGAAATAGTGCCTTGTTGGGATATTTCATTTAAACCATAGACAATCGTATGGTTGAGGTTCCTTATTGGCTTAGGAGCTTGATCCCCGCCACTATAATATAGAAATTGCTTCCTTGGATATCTGAGCCCTATTATTATTGATAAGGGTGCTCTTGTGGTCTTATACATAAGATATTGTGCTGATAACTTGATGAGCATCTTTGGTATTTCAAATCCACCAGAGAAAATGGGGCAATCTTCACCCACATAAGGTACAGGCCCTGGAAAACCTGCTGGAGTGTCAACTATGAAACATGTCCATATATAAGGCAATGAGTTTTGGGAATTATTATTCTATGAGCCCTATTATTTCAGTAGTTAAAGAGCTCAGCTGGTCACAAGAGGGTTAAGGGCTTTTCTCTACCAGCTATATTCTAGAGGATAGATGTAGCCACCTGCTACATCATAAACATTTAGAAACTTAAAAACCTTATAGACAGACAGACAGTTCTGCTGTGTCCTGTAGGGTCTCAATGAGTCAGAATTTACTCGATGACAGAGGATTTAGGTTTTTAATAGGGTGGTGTTCACCATCCTCATATCTGAGTTATGATAATGAACTAAGAACAACTGGAGAAAACACAAAGATTAAAAAAAGAATGACAAAATTCTATTGTATTATATTGTTCTGTGTAGGCATAACAGGAAATAATATGAACCATTTATTGAAACCAGTAGAAAGTTTAATATTCTAAATTATTTAGGTGCATGTTTTATTGCAGTGATTATTTCATTAATAAAAGCTGTTAGATTAATTTCTAGTTTAAAGAAGCATTTTGTTGAAACATAAAGCATCATCTACTACATTGAAACACCTGCACAGTTAATAAATGAATTTATATGGCCTGAACATCTAATGATTTAAGGTGTGAAAATTTAATATTGAGACTGTGGGAATCTTCTTGGTGTTATATACCATCGAGTTGGAACCAACCTATTCGTTGACCCTCTAATGAGTTTTCAGAAGCAATAAATGATACAGGAGGATATTGCCCATCCTTCTCCCATAGAGCAGCTGGTGGATTTGAATCATGTGCCTTAGGGATTGCAGTTCAGCTTCTTCCTATTACTAGACCTAGACTAGAGCTCTTAGAATATGTAAATGCCTAAACAATATCTTGATTCTTACACATCTGTTTATTCCCTCCCATTACATTTATTGTATTCTAGAGCAATTCATATATACTCCATTCTAAGGTCAAACTCAAATTCAACTGATAACACTATAGTCTGCAAAGTGTGTGTCTGTTGATTTTTTCTTTTATCCAGTTCAATTTTTAAAGAAGTGTTGTATGTTAAGTTCTAGTAGTTGAGTGCTCACAAGTTTATTGATAGTTATCATAAATTTGAGTGTCTGAAAACCTGCTAAAAGACTTTGAGTAGTTCTCTATGACTAAGTCTATTGCTTGATCTGCTTTTTTAACCTCTTCTAAAGTTAAATCCACTCTTCTCAGAGAATATATTGCTCTAATGGTAATAAGAAAACAGTTTGAGGGAAAGACAAATAGACCCTCATCTTATCTAGTTAGAGAAATATTTTTAATAATAAATAATGTGAAAACAGAAAATTAGTTTATTCCGGTGATTTAATGGGTAAGCTGCATGCATTGCCAACTCACAGGCAGGAAGTTGGAATCTACCAGTTCCACAGATGGAGAAAAATGGGCATTCTCCTCTCATGCAATTTATAGTCTCTGAAAACTCACTGGAATGTCACCTGAGTTGATTCTGTCTTGACAGCACATAATAACAGCACATACTAAAATAAAATAAAGATATATTAGCAACAAAGTCTTTTTGTTTTACTGAGGTATTATCTACATATGCTTTTTACTAAAATTATGACATTTCCTCTTCATTTAATCATTACAAGGAATAAGAATTCTGCCATGTATATCCTCAGTGTTAGTTTATTTTATAGTATATCCTCAGTGTTAGTTTATTTTATAGTAGTTTTCATTTAGCTTTCTAAGCCTAAATTTGTTTCTTTTAAATATCTCATACTTTAATTTTTTTATTACCAACAAAATAAACATTTTAAAAATTATCAGTGTTATATAGCACATGGTCAACATAATGATGTAACTTTGGATAATTATGAAATTATTGGATATTGGTCATTGATCTGAAAGCCAATAGAGACTGCAAGTAAGTTACATTGTGTTTTAAAGCTAGTTATATTTTATTAAGTGAATGAAAACAACACACTAATGAACATTGATTTATCCCTCTTGAATGTTCTGAGTACATATTGAACTCTGTGGAAAAAGTGAAAATGTGACCATACAATGCTTTTGGGGTATTTCGTTTTCCAAATAATCTTTTCTACACAGAAGAAGATTGAGTAAAAAAGAAAAAAAGAAAGTAACTTATATGTCCTTATCACTGCTTTCAAATTTATAAATCCCTTGACATTTTAGAATTATATGATGAGTCTCTTTTTTTCTGATTCTTTATGTGAAAAACATGAATTTGTGGATTCATTATCGGGCCTACTCGCATTATGTTTACTTGCTAATTAAAAAATTTATTTTAAAAGCTGTATTTCATATCATGTATGCCTCCATCACACAAGTGTTTTATAGTTAATTTGTAATTGGGATCATACAGAGAAGATAACTGTGGCGCCTGTACGAGCATGACACGGAAGTTTGTGAATGAGTTCATATTTTTAAAGGTGGAAATGCAGCCAGAGAGAGCAAGACCCTTAGTGAGATGGATTGATGACACTGTAACTGCAGCAATAGGCTCAAGTGTGCCAGGCTGTTGAGGATCGACGGGAGAGGACAGGGCACAGACTTATTGTTCATAGGGCTGCTGTGAGTTGTACTCAATTTGAGGATACCTAACAACAGCAACAAAGTGAATTAACTTTTCACTATTTAAACCAAGGGCATTTTATCTCACATTGTAGTTAACATTGTTCACTTTGCAGAAATTGATAACTAGAGGGTTTTTCCTCCTATAAATCACATAAGTAATTTTAATTACGTATGTTAGTGAAAATATTTCAGATTTGCAAATCCAAATAGAAATCCATTCCCAATTTTAATTATTGCTTAATACTATTTCAAAATCACGACAAAAGGTATTAATTTTCCAGTTTTAGAACTGGTAAATTTAAGCTTCGGGAGGTTAAACTCCATTTTTTTTTTTTACTTTAAATTCTGTGGTTTTTTTAAAATATTTTAAAAATCTGAAATTTCCATTTGTACATCTACCTTATTTTCTACTTTTCCTTTCCAATATGAGTATTAATAAGAGTATAAATGAAAGAAAGCACTTCAGTTAAAAAGTGGCATGCAGGTGCAGTTTTAAAATAGTATCCCATAAGTAATATATTTCTTGAGATATGTAGATCAGTTGTTTACAAATTAACTTTCATTGAAAGGAAAAATGAATAATGTACTTCAAAGTCAAATACTTGTTGTGATTTAACTATTTTAAACAGATAAGAAAGTGGGCTGGGGGAGGAAACAGAAACAGAACCACCTTTTCTTAGATTTTACCCTCTTTACAAAATATCCTGCCTGGTTGCCAAAGCTCTTGGTGTGTGTGGGTTCTTTAAGTACATCAGAGTCTTTTGGTAAGTGAAATTACTCATTTTAGGGTCTTCTAAGTTAGAAAAGGTGGTAATTAAAACCTCTGGTGGCTAAAGCTGACCTATGTCTGCCAATAGCTTCTCCAGGCACTCACACGGTATGATTATTTCATTGCAAGCTTTACAGTCTGACCTAGGTTATTGTTCAAATAATGATTCTTCCAGCATTTTAGAAATTTTTAAACAAGTATAAATATGGCATTGTCTTAAATGGATAATTACTCAAAAATTCCCCTGACCAATTATTGTTATGTGCTGTCTGGTCACCTGCGACTCATAGTGAACTTATGTACAACAGCCCCAAACCCTATTCTATTCTGTGTCAATCTCACTGTCTCTGACATACCTACCTGCATTACCCCAGTCACTGAATCAATCCACCTCATAGAGGGTCTTCTTCTCCTGTGCTGTCCCTCTACCCTCCCAATGATGACATCCTTCTCCAAGGACTTGTCATTCCTTGCAACATGTCCAAAGTATGTCAGACGAAGCTTCAGAATCTTTACCTCCAAGAAGCAGCCTGCTTTAACCCTCTTCAGGATGATTCCGTTTGTTTCCTTAGCAGTCCATGGTATATTCAATAATCTTCTCCAACAACACAGCTCAAAGGCATCAATTTTCCTTCTTTCCTCCCTAATCATTGTCCAACTTTCTGACACATTGCAAGTGATTGTAAAGACCATGGCCTGTATTGGGAGCACCTTAGTGTTCAGAGTGACACTATTGCTCTTAAGTACTTTGGAGAGGTCCCTAACAGCAGACTTTCCCATTGTTATACATCCTTTAATTTCCTAGCTGCTGGTTCCAAGAGTGTTGAGAGTGGAGCCAAGCAAACTAAAGTTGTTAGTTAACATTCTCAATCTCTTAACCATCCATCCTGATGGTGAGACTCTTTGTCTTCTTGATATTGAGCCTCAATCCATATTGAAAGCTGTAGTTCTTGACCCTCTGCAGCAAGTGCTTCAGGTCCTCCTCAGTTTCAGCAAGCAGGCTTGTGTCATCTGCATAACACAGACTGTTGATGAATCTTCCACCAATCCTGATGTCACACTCCTCCTCATAGAGCCCAGCCTTATAATTGAACAATTAGAGAAAGTATTTTTTCTCCCTCTGTGTGTCTATTTCCTCTGGGTATACCATCTGGTATAGAAGCTAAGAAAAATACAGTTTCTCTTTCTCTTATTAAACGGAAATAAAATATGCCATCATCAGAAATAGTCTGCATTGCATGCTTTGGCAATCGCATGTTAAAATTGCTCTTTTAAATTGCCTTCTGCTTCTTGGTCCCCCATTGTGGAACTGCTTGATGATTAAGTGACATTTTCACAGCATCTCCCTCATCGGGCAGGTCAATAGTTCAGAGTGTCCGGAAGGTAACATATTTACACAGTTGGGAAAACTATTCTCTACTCTTATATTGAAGTTCAAAGCTCTTGGCAATTTTCCTTGAAACATGTAGATCTATGAAGTATTGAAAAGGAGATTGTCTCATTTTAAATGTAAACATTTACTAAAAATGCTTTTTTTCTAGCCTTAAATTCAGAATTGTAGAAAGCAAAGCCAAAAAGCAATACTCAGGCATATAAGAGAAAACACAAGGTAAAGAATTGGATTTGGGCCTTTTGGCTATACCTTCATCAGCAAAATGGAGCCATATATTGATTTTCACTCTGGTCGCAGATAGTTATCAATCACAGAGACTAGTTATCAGTGACAGTCGGCCTTCAGGGTAAAACGAAATATCCAGCTCTATAAGAATTCGTTTGGTTTAACATTGTAACAGTGCCTACTATTTAATTATTTTGAGGTTATACCCAGTGGTATTTTTTTTCTACTTTCCTTAATAATATTAGTATTTTATGTGTTCTTTCTGACTTATTATTTTTGACACGTTTGATAAGTTAAACCAAACAAATTAAAAGGAAAGCAAAATTAACTAAACTGATGATAAATATGACCACATGCAAGTAATGGAAAGCATTTTCCCATGAAATCTTAAACCAGAAAATTCTCCTTTGTTTTCTTTCTTTTTTTTTTGCTGGGTAATAACCGAAACTGTCTTAAAGAGCAACTGGAGAATATTTCAGTTATAATAACATTTAGCTGTTCCACAATACTTCTATTATATTTTTTTGTTAATAGCACTGGGTTAAATACTAGTGCATCAAAGTTGAACAATTAAGTCTTTACACTGTAGACTATAACCAAAAAATAAAATTCAAGCTGATACAAATCAAGGAGGAACTACATTATGGAGGAAGTGTTGGAGAAATCACTGATGAGAGGGAATGGCTTACCAACTAATTTTGAATTTTTGAGACAGTAAGAATAGAATTTTGAGTTACACACATAAAGAGATTTCGTGTCTCACCAAAAAATGCATATTACAGATGGTGGTATTTAGTTCTTGGGGTTTTTTGTTTTGTTTTGGTTTGGTTTTTTTTCTTTAGATTGATTAGAGTGTCTGGGTAGAGCATTGATGTACTCTAGACTATAGAAAGCATGAAGTTGATAGACTGTGGCCAGGTTTAACATGATTCTATAATCCAGTCATTTTTAAATTGTGATTTAGGTGAAAGCTTTCAAAGCAAATTAGTTTTCCATTCAACTATTCATCCACACTTTATTTTAAGATATTAATTGCAATACACACATTGCAACAGCTTACTTCCCACTTCCTTCCACAAATTTTTTCAGGTCCATTAACCCATCCCTCTAACACCTTTTAAACTGTACCCCTGGGAAGGCATTTTCCTTTTGCTTTTATGTAATTGATTATTTTAGCCACTTAGTGTCTTCTAGTCTTTTTGTTCACCTGAATAGATCTTTCTATTGTTTGGCTGAAATTTGAGCCACCTGGTTGTTTTGCTCCATGGTGAAAGGGTGACCTAGGCCCATAGTCACAGGGGTTCTGTCAGGCTCTATAGGATCTGGAAGCCTGGCCACCTACCTTCCTTCCTTCCTTTCTTTCTTTCCTCCTCTACTCAGGGACTTTTACTAAGATCCCTTTGTTGTTGTTTTTATGTGCCATAGAGTTGCTTATAACTCACAGTGACTCTATGTACAATAGCTCTGAAACCTGCTCTATCCTCTGCGAACCTTACTGTCTCTGACATATCTACCATCATCACCCCTGTCTCCGACTCAGTCAATTTCATCGAGCGTCTTCCTCTCTTGCCCTGTCCCTCCAACCTTCCAACCATGCTCTCCCTCTCTAAGGACTGATCCTTTCTTGCCAGGAGCAGCATGGTTTCACCCTCTCCTGGATGAACCTGCTTGTTCTTCTGGTAGTCCATGGTGTATCCAATATTCTTCTCCAGCGCTAGAGCTGAAAAGCATCAATTATCTTTCTGCCGAGTCATTGTCCAGCTTTCTGACACATAGCAAGTAATTGTCAAGACTAAGACCTGGACCAAGTGCACTGTAGTCTCCAGACTGACCATTGGTCTTCATTACTCTAGAGAGATCCCTGACAGGAGACTTTCCCAATGCAGTTTGTCTTTTGATTTTCTAGCTGCTGTTACTGATTTCTTTAGAGTGGTTAAAACAGCGTAACATGACTGGCTTTTGTTTTTAAAAAGATTTTGTGGGCAGCCCTGGTGAAGATGAATTAGAAATGAGGGCAGTTAGGACAAGGAACAATAAAAAGGTGCTTATATTAAAGGAAAATTTGTTGACCATAACCAACTCATGAAATCTCTGCGTTGCTTGTTGTTTTGTGCTATCGAGTCACTTGCAACTCATAACGACCATATGTACAACTGCTCTGAACCCTGCTCTATCCTGTGCCAACCTGATGGTCTCTGACACACTTACCCTTACCCCAGTTACAGAGTCAATTAATCTCATTGAGAGTCTTCCTTTCTTGTGCTGTCCTTCCACCCTTCCAATCATCATGCCCCTCTCCAAGGACTGGTCCCTCCTTGCAACATGCTCAAAGTATGTGAAATGAAGCTTCAGAATCCTTGCCTCCAAGGAGCACCCTAGTTTGACCCTCTCTAGGACAATCTGGTTTGTTCTCCTGGTTGTCCATTGTATATTCTTGTCCAGAAGTACAAATGTTTAAGGATTAAAAATTACTAACAGAAGTGTCAATGATTTAAATCTGCCTTGCGACCTGTGGAAAACAGGTATTATGATCTGGTTCTGAAATTTCATATCCATGCAAATAGTGTGGAGCAATTTTACTGTACACATTGGTTCCACAAGAGTTCAAGTCACTTTAGTTGCAACTAACATCAACAACAATCTTCTATACAGCCTTTTTATTGCATTTCAGAGATAGGAAATCTATACATGGGTTTTAAATTTGTCTTATAAGTAATACTAATAAATTTTTCCAGTTTTATTCCTCACTTTGTTTTCTTTATTTAACAATGTATCTTTCAACTTTTTTTCTTATTGTTATACTCATTTATTTACAAAATTTGAATAGGTTGTGTTCCATAACAGATTCTTCCAATTTCTCTGATCCCCCAACTCATAAAATTTTACAACACTATTTTTAATCCCCCCCTGCACTATTGTACAAAACCATTATTGTAGAATGAATATAAAGATCCAAGGGCAGAGGGTTGAGGATGTACAGGGGATAGGAGGATTAATCCTAATAAATTAATGGGGTTTTGCAGGGCCTATAATGTCAGTAGTTGGTGGCCAATCCTACTTCTTATTCTTTTTTAGTCTGGGAACTATGCTTTAGTACAACATCTGACAGACAATTTTTTATACACACACATACACAAAGAAGATAATAGGCGAGCAAATGCACTCGTATGTAAGTTATTAAGAGCAGAAGCATGCACAAATCCTTCCACAAAATAAGAAAAATGATTGGACAACACTTACCATAACCTGCATTATGCAGGTGATACAGTCTTGCTTGCTGAAATAAAGACTTGAGGTGATTGCTGCAGAAGATCAAAGACTGAAGTCTTCAGTATGCATTGCATCTCAACATCAAGAAAAACAAAAATTCTCATCACTGGACAATAGGTAGTATCATGATACATGGAGAAGAGATTGAGGTTGTTAATGATTTCCGTTTTCTCAGATCCACAATCAACACTCTTGACAACAGCAGTTAGGAGATCAAAAGATGATTTGTTTTAGGAAAATCGGCTGTCAAGGACCCTCCAAAGTGCTAAAGAGAAACAATGTTGTCGGGAGGAATCATTTTAAAAGAGCATCATGTTTGGAAGGATAGAAGGTCAGTGCAAGAGAAGAAGACCCTGATTAAGTGAAATGGAAGATGTTGAGGTTGGCTCAGGATAGGGCAAAGTTCAGAACCTTATTTACAATGTCTCTGTGAGTGGTAGTCAACTCAACAGAACATAAAAACATTGGTTATCCAACTTAATTCATAATTTTAATTTTCTTTTTCCAGTACATGCTTTCCCAATGTTATTTAATATGCATGTAAGACTAATGCATAATATAGTTATGTTGTTGTTGTTATTGTTCTGTGCCTTTGAGTTGCCTGCAACTCATAGTGACCCTATGTACAAGAGCTATAAACCCTGCTCTGTCCTGTGCCAACCTCTGTGCCTGTCTCCGACACACCTACTCTCATTACCCCGATCACTGAATCTATCCATCTCATCAAGGGTTTTCCTTTCTAGTGCTGTCCCTCAACTCCCCCAAATATGATGTCCCTCTCCAATGACTCCTTGCAACATGCTCAAAGTATATAAGATGAAGCTTCCAACTTCTTGCCTCCAAGGAGCCACTTGATTTCACCCTTTCCAGAATGAACTTGTTTGTTCTTCTAGCAGTCCATGGTATAGTCAACATTCTTCTCCAGCACCACAGCTTTAAGGTATCAGTTCTCTATCATCACTAGTCAGTGTTCTGCTCTCTGAGGCATAACACCTAATTGTGAAGACTATGGCCTGGATCAGGCACACCTTAGTCTCCAGCCTGATGCCGTTGCTCTTCAATACTCCATAGAAGTGTCTGACAGCTAACTTTCCCAGTGCAATTCGTATCTTGATTTCCTGGCTGCTGGTACCAGAAGTGTTGATTGTGGAACTAAACAAATCAAAACTTAACTATCTCAATCTCTTCACCATCCATACTGATGCTGCCAATTGGCCCAGTGATGAGAATCTTTGTTTTCTTGAGGTTGAGCTTCAATCCTTTTGAAAGCTGCAGTCTTTGACCTTCTGTAGCAAGCACTTCAGGTCCTCCTTAGTTTTAGCAAGCAGAGTTGTGTCATCTGCATAGCGCAGGCTGTTGATTGAATCTTCCTGTAATCCTGATGCCACATTCTTCCTTGTACAGCTCAGTGTCTCATATGATCTCTTCTGCATACAGATTGAAAAGGTATGGAGACAGAATGCATCTCTGGTGGATACCCTTCTTGATTTTGTACCTTGGTCTGTTCTGATTACTGCCTCTTGGTTCAAGTACAGGTATCGCATAAGGACAATCAGATGTTCTGGAATTTGAATTCTTCGCAGAATCAGCCACAGTTTGTTGTGACCCACAAGGTCAAAAGCTTTTGCATAGTCTGGTAGTCTCTGCTTTCAGCCAAGGTTCATCTAACATTAGCTATAATATCCCTAGTGCCATGTCCTCTTTAAACCCAGCCTGCACATCTGACATTTCTTTTTTGATGTGTTGATCCAATCATTTTTTAATAATTTCTGCACTTGTCCTGTCACCCTTCTTTGGAATGGGAACAAATATCATTCTCTTTCAGTCAGTTGGCCAGGTGGCTGTCCTCCAGATTCTTTGCCACAACTTAGTGCGCACATCAATGACAGCGTCTGTTTGTTGAAATATGTCAGTTAGTATGCTGTCAACTCCTAGAGTTTTGTTTTTTGCCAATTCTTTCAGAGAAGCTGGAACTTCCTCCATGACCATAGACTCTTGCTCATATGTTGTTTCATTATATTCTTCTGTTTCAGCTGATTCCTTCTTGTACAGTGACTCTATATACTCCTTCCTTCTTCTTTTACTGCTTCTTAGATTATTTAATATTCTGCCCAAAGTATCCTTATGTATTGCCACTTGTGCTTTAATTTGTTTTTCAATTCCTTCAGCTTAAGAAATCTGATCAAGTTTGGCCCTTTTGATTTTCTGTCTCTAGGTCTTTGCACATTTCATTATACCTTGCTTTGTCATCCAGAGTTGTCCTTTGACATTTTCTGTTCAGCTCTTTAATTTCTTGATTTCTTCTTTTAACTTTGGGTTCTTGATGCTCTAATGCAATATTCAGTGTCTTATCTAAGATCCATCTTGGTCTTTTCTTCCTCTTCTCCCTTTGTAATTATCTTTTACATTCTTCATGGACAATATTCTTGATATCCTCCAACAGTTCATTTGGCCTTTGCTCATTGTTCAAGGTGTTCAAAGCCTCAAACCTGTTCCTGAGTTGATTTTGAAATTCAAGTGGGATAGACTTAAGTTCAAATTTTGGTTCCTGTGGTTTTGATTTTATTTTTTTCAACTTCAGCCTGAACTTGCATATGAGTAGTTGGTGATCTGTTCCACAATCAGCACTTGGCATGGTTTTCACAACTGATACTGTGGTTCTCCAGCAAATCTTTATACAGATGTAATAGATTTGATTCTTATGCATGCCATCCTGTGAAATCCATATGTAAAGCCTGTGCTTGTGTTTCTCATAAAATATATTTGCAAGGAATAAATCATTTAATTTAGAGAATTCTAATGTGTTTATAGAGGAGAAAATAGTAATTAGAGAGTAATTTAAGAGAGTTTATGTATTCGATCAGATAACCTACATCAGAAATGTTTCTGAGGGCTAAGTTTACAAATATTGGCTTATTAAGGATCCTGGAAAAAAACAACATTAATAATACTAGATTTCTGCTCTTAAGAACTGAAACTCTAGTTCCATAACTATATAAAAAAGTTTTACAAGCCATATAAAAAAGTAAAAGTCAAGAAAAATGAGTATTACAATAAAAATAGTAAGTACTTTGAGAAACAAGGTTAGAAGGGATACATTTCTTTTATTTCCTTGAACAAAATATTTGATACCAGCTCTAACTTTTCTTTCTGAATAGAATGAGCTTACTACATTTATTTTCTAAACATGTCATCTTATTCCTAAATGCTTAATATGAAATAATACATAGAATAACACACAACAGATAGTTACCAAGCAAATGATTCTACTCACCTTTCCATTAACATGTATCTGAAAGTGGTCAGGGGAAAATGTAATTGAAATGCTAATTTAAATAATAACTACTTTCTTTAAAAAATTGTTTATAGTTCCTGAATTGTAGAAATGTTTCTCTACATTTTCATGGCATTTGTATGTATGGGTATATTGATTATAGAAAGAGAGAAAAAAAGGAAGAATTCTATTTAAACTTTAAAAATCGTGCACTTTTTAATATTGCTGTAGCAGAAAATCCACAAGGGAGACTCATTGTGTTGTTGCAATGTGCTGTTGAGTCTTAACAGACTAATAACTGACCTTCCAATAGATTTTCAGAGGCTGTAAATCACACAGGAGGAGATTGCACCTCTTCCAGCAGAAGCTGTTGAATTCTAACCACCTGCAGCACAACTTTTTACATTTTTATCTTACCAATTGTCTCTTGTGTTTAGAAATATAAAATTTATTTTCTTAAAGTTAAGAGGGAGAGAAGTCCTAATTTAAGATACCAGCTTTTAAAGAGGGCTCTTGTTCTGCTGATATTTTTTTTAAGTAATTTTTTTTATTCTATATTCATTTGCTTACAAAGTTGGTATTTCCTTTACTCATCCCTCCCTCCACCCATCCAATTGTGCGAACCTATTATTACCTCCTTACCCATCCTCACCCTTCTGCTCCTACGCACCATCCCTTAGATCCTCATACACGTTTTACTAGTTAGTTACTTCCTTACGAGACTGAGCTAATTTACTTGGTGTAATGCTCTCCAGTCCCTCCCAAGTTAGGGAGTTATTTTCAAAATCATTGCTCCTGCATGCTGTTTGGTATCCCATCAGGTGAATGTACCACAATTTCTCAGTCCATTTGATTGAGCTTAGACATTTGGGTTCTTTCCATGTTCTTGCAATGGTGAGTATTGCTATGAAGATTGGTATACAAATCTCTGTGCCTCACTTCTAAATTTTTCAGGGTAAATTCCAAGCAGTGGAATAGCTGAGTTGTATGGAATTTCTATCTTCAATAGAAATCCCAAACAGCCTTCCAGAATGGTTGTAACATTTTATTATCCCACCAAAAGTGCATAAGAGTTTTTTTCTCCACATCATCTCCAATATTAATTATTTGCTTTTCTGTTAAATATTGCAACTGCTACTGGGATAAGATGGTATCTCATTGTGGCTTTGATTTACCTCTCTATTGTTGTCAGTGATTTTGAGCATTTTTTTCATGTGTCTATTGGCTATCTGTGAAAAATCTTTCCAAGTCTTTCTCCCATTTTGTAATTGTGGATGTCCTGAAGGATTCTGTAAACTTTGATATGAGACCCTTGTCTAAAAGGATATTGCCTCCCCCCCAGACAGCAGGTTTGATTTTTTGTTTGTCTGTTTTTCACTCTATTGGAAAATGTTTTTGATGCACACAGGAATTTAATTTTCAGAATGTCCAATCCATCAGTTTTAACTTTTACTGGTTGTATATGTCAGCCTTTTTATACCATGAGCTAGGCTTTCTAAGCTTGGACTTTGTCTCTTATGCTCTTTATGGTTTTGGGATTTACCCCTAGGTCTCTGAAACACCTTGAGTTGATTTATGTGATGGTGAGACATGTGCATCCTGTTTCAGCTTTCTGCAGGAAGTAGTCCAGTTTTGTCAGTATAATTTGTTGAAGAAGTTATTTCCCCATTTGATTGGTTCTTTCCTTGCCTAATATCAGTTAATCATAGATAGATGCATTAATATATGGGTTCTTGATTCTATTCTATTTGTCTATTTGCATGCCATTGTACCAGTGCCATGCTGTTTTGAGTATGACAGCTGTGTAGTTGTTTTTGAAGTCAAGGAGTGCTGTGCATCCCACTTCATTCTTTTTTTTCAGATGTGCTTTGCTTATTTGGGTCTCAATTCTCTTCAAATAATCTTGAAAATTGCCTTTTCTATCTCTTTGTAAAATTAATTTGCTGTCTGTATTGGGACTCAAATGAATATGTGGATATTTTGGTAAGATTGTTATTTTCAGAATATTGAGTTTCCTATCCATGAATAGGAACTTTTTTTTTTCATTTATTTAGATCTTTTATTGTGTCTCACAGAAATGCTCTGTAGTTTTCTTTGTATCTTTTGTGTTTTGAGTAAGGTTTATTCCTAAGTGTCTCAATTTGTGGATGGCTATTGTAAATGCTATTACTTTCTTAGTTTCCTTATCTGTGTTTTCTTTGTTACTGTAGAGGAATCCCACTGACTTTTTTTATCATATTTTTATTATTTTTAATGAAAATTTACAGAGACTTGATTTCCATTCATTCATTGTTGCACTTTTCTCCCTGCCCATCCCTCCCCCCAGTACACTCTTGTCTTTGAAAAGTAAAAGAATAGTTCCCCCATTTAGTTACAATCCCTCCCCCCAGGTCCATTCCACTACGCAGCCCTTGTTCTAAACTCCTGTCATGACAATAATACATACCCACATACCCCTTTTAAACAGCTTTCTCCCTCATCTCATTCTCAGTCCCCCCCCCCGAAACCCAATGTCAGTCCTGTTTTACAACAGTAGGACTATGCAGTATTTGTCCCTTTGTGACTGGGATATTTCACTCAGCATAATGTCCTCCAGGGTCACCCATATTGAATAATATTGCATGAGATCCTTGTTTTTCAATGCAGTGTAGTATTCCGGTGTGTAAATGTACCATAGCTTCTCTATCCATTCATTCATTGTTGGGCACTTAGGTTGTTTCCAACTCCTTGCTATTGTGAACAGAGCCATGATAAAGATGGTGTGCATGTATCTGCTTGAATGTCAGTTATGGTCTCGTTGGGGTATATTCCCAGTAGTGGAATTGCTGGGTCAAACTTTCTACATTGAGAATGATATTGCCTCTTGGTTTTGCATATATACTTTTTACTCATTTGAGAAAATTCCAGTCTATTCCAATTTTCTGAGTGTCTTTATCAGATGGCTTTTCTACATCAATTTCTATGATTATAAAGTTTTTGTTATTTGCTTTTTTTAATGTAGTAAACTGTATTGATTGTTTTTCTTATGTTGAACTATCCTTTCCTATTATGAAACCCACTTGGTCATGAAAAATAATTTTTTACGTGTTTTTGGATTCTATTGGCTAGAATTTTGCTGATGATTTTTACATATATATTCATTCTTGGTGAAACTGAGAAGGATCTGAAGTGCTTGCTGCAGAAGGTCACAGATTTCAGGCTTCAATATGGATTAAAGCTCAACATCAAGAAAACAAAAGTTCTCACCACTGGACCAATTGGCAGTATCATTATGGATGGTGAAGAGATTGAGATTGTTAACAGTTTTAGTTTGCTTGGCTCCACTCAACACAACAATGACTCGATGGCACTTAACAAAAACAACAAACTGCTTATGTTGTTGTTATATGCCATCGAGTCACCAGCAACTCATAGTGATGGTAAGTACGACTCTAAACTCTGTCCTTGCCAACCCCATTGTCTCCAACTCACCTATACCCATCAACCCTGTGACTGAATCAGTTCATCTCATTGAGGGTTTTCCTCTCCTATGACATCTGTCCACCCTCCCAATCATGATGTCCCTCTCCAAGGATTGACGCCACCTTGAAACAGGTCCAAAGTATGTCAGACGAAGCTTCAGAATCCTTTCCTCCAAGTAATAGCCTCGCTTTACTCTCTCCAGAAGAACCTTTTTGTTCTCCTAGCAGACCATAATGTATTCAATACTCTTCTCCAGCTCCACAGCTCAGAAGCATCAACTCTCCTTCTATCATTATATCTCCTTCTAGTCATTGTCCAGTTCTCTGATGCATAGCATGTAATTGCAAAGACCATAGCCTGGATCAGGAGCAGATTGTTATAATTCTACCTCCAATCCTGATGCCACACTTCTCTTCATACAGTTCAGCCTCCCAGATACTCTGTTCCATATATAGATAGAAAAGATAATGTAGATAGGACGCATTCTTGATGTTCACACTTCCCAATTTTGAATGATATACTGTATCCTTTCTCTGTTCTGAAAACTGCTTCCCAGTCCAAGTATAGGTTTTGCATGAGCACAGTCAAGGGTTCTGGGATTCCCAATCTTTTCAGAGTCAGCCACAGTTTGTTTTGATCCAAACAGTCAAATGCCTTTGCATAGTCAATGAAACACAGATACTTCCCTCTGGTACTCTCTGCTTTTAGCCAAGATCCTGCCAGTAGCTATATATCCCTAGTTCCATGGCCTCTTCTAAATCTAGCCTACACGTCAGGCAGTTCTCTGTTCATGTGCTCTTCCAGTCATTTTTGGATAATCTTCAGCAGAATCTTGCTTGCATGTGATATAATGATACTGTTCAATAATTTTCACACTCTGACTGGCCACCTATCTTTGGGATGGGAACAGATATAGGTGTCTTCCAGTCAGTAGGCCAGGTGGTTGTCCCCAGATTTTTTGGCACAACTTGGTGAGTACATCCAGGGCAGCATCTATTTGTTGAAATATGTCAATTGGTATGCCATCAATTCCTGGGACTTTATTTTTTGCCAATTCTTTCAGTACAGGTTGAACTTCTTTCATCATCACAGGCTCTTAGTTATACATTGTTTCATGCAATTCTTCTTTGCCTACCAATTCCTTTTGGTACAATGACTCTATACTCTCTCCATTTTCTTTTGATGCTTTCTGGATCATTTAATTTTCTGCCCAAAGTGCATCCTTAAGTATAACAACTCGAGGTTTGAATATGTTCTTTAGTTCCTTCAGCTTAAGAAATAGTTCCTCAAAGGTTAATTAAAAAAAAAAAAAAAGAAATAGTTCCTATAGTTTAGTTTAATTTTGCATGTCACAATGTAATGTTGGCTATAAGCAGATTGAAATAATTTTTAAAAATATCAACTAATCCCAAGAGAAATGGCCTTCTCTTGCTGGTACCAGGTATTTTATTTTCAATTATTTCTAAAGAAGATGATAAATTAATAATGTTTTACTAAAAATCAGATAAGAATATCTGTAGAAGCAAAAAGCCAAGATCATATTAAAAATATATGGAACCAACAAATAGAAGTGATGGTTATACAGCATGTAAGTTATATACTTGGAACTGTAAAATCACCACAGTTTATATTGTAAATATTTTCTCACAATTTTAGATATGTATCATACAAATATAGATGTTAAGCTTTCATGATTGTTATTGTAATGACGCATTCAAAAGTAATGAACCAGCAATGAGACAGACCTTTGCACTGCTATGTAAGTTTGCCCTTCTTTTACTCCCTTTTGTCTGTTTAAACAGTCACCTGCCTCTATCTGACATATTATCATCCTTTGTTATTCTCCACCAACCTGCTTAAAAATTTCAGAGGAAAAAAACCTCACATATTCTATGGAAAGAGGTAATGGGTGAGTTTCTCTAATATTTTTTTTCTTGTCTTGAGGGCAAAAAACCCCAAAAATATATCCAAGCCAAATTCTGGGACAAATGTGTAGGTACAAAGTCTTTGTCAGAGATAGGGATGGGAATGCCATTTTATGATTACATTTAGAACTCAGTTACCTACATTCATCCTATGTAACAAACCTACAATTTTCTGAAGGGGGATGCCTTTCTAAAATGTCTCTTATTATTCACTACTTAACTTTATGTACCTCATGCTAAGTATGAGAACAACATTATTGTTTTAGTCTTTATCTTCCTGATCTTTACTGTCTTTTAAAACATAGATCTTCTTCTAACCCACCCCCCACAAAAAAAAAGAGAGAATGAAATAACTCCATCCTTTCTTCCCATAAGTCGGTATATAAATTGCAGAGGGAAATGGTATTCAAATAAAGGGGAAAATGAGTGAATTCTAATCTTGAGTTTTTCTAAGTTATGTTTTACTTTGTGAATCCAATAGAAAATGAACTTCAAAGGGTAAAAATTCATGCCTTTTATGTTGCCTTAAGCAAAATGTGCAAATTCAGTTGTCACTACATATGATATGGCCTAGAAATCAATGCAATATGTTCATTTTAATTGTCACAGCCAAATCATTTGGTTGAAGTTTGAGTTTGAATGAATTATTGTTCATTTTCCTTTATGTTACTATTCCATGCCCGTGCCAGAATAAAGGGGTAGTCTACAATAATGGGGGGGGGCAAAGTATATTTTTAGTAGTTTAAGTTGCTTTATATTATGAAGAATTACAATATTATCTTTTTTTGTGTGTGTCAAACACCCCAGTGGTGTTAGCTTGTAGTTGACTTTTTTAACCATTATTTTAGACACCTCAGAAAGTTCGTGATGACAAAGCAAGGTATGATAATGAAATGTGCTAAGAGCTGGAGTCAGAAAATCAAAAGGGCCAAAACTCGCTCAGCATTTCTTAAGCTGAAGGAATTGAAAAACGAATTCAAGCCATGAGTGACAATACTTAAGGACACTTTGGGGGAAAATGTTAAATGATCCAAGAAGTATTGAAAAGAAGATGGTAAAATAAATAAAATAAAAAAAGAAGAAGAAGACGGAAGGAGTGTACAGAGTTACTGTACCAGAAGGAATTGGCTGACACAGAACAATGGTGATGAAGGAGGAAGTTCAAGTTGCTCTGAAAGAATTGGCAAAAAACAAGGCTCCTGGAGTTGACGGCATACCAGTTGACATTTCAACAAACAAGCACTGCTCTGGATTTGTTTACTAAATTTTTACAAGAAATCTGGAGGACAGCATCTGGCCAATTGACTGGAAGAGATCTACATTTGTTTCCATTCCAAAAAAAAGTTAGCCCAACAGATAATGATCAAACAGTATCATTAATAACACATGCAAGCAATATTCTGCTGAAAATTATCCATAAATGACTGGAGCAGCACATCAACAGAGAAATATCAAATGTGCAGGCTGGGTTTAGAAGAGGCCATGGTACCAGGGATATTACAGCTAATGTTAGATGGATCTTGGCTGAAAGCAGGGAATACCAGAGGAATGTCTGTCTGTGTTTAATTGACTATGCAAAGGCATTTGACTGTGTAGATCACAACAAGCTGACTCTGAGAAGAATGGGAATCTCAGCACATTTAATTGTGCTTATGCAAAACCTATACTTGAACTAAAAGGTAGTTATCAGAACAGAAGAAGGAGACACTTCGTGGTTCAAAATCAAGAATGGTGTCCACCCGCAATGTATTCTGTCTCCATACCTGTTCAATCTGTATGCAGAAGATACCATCCAAGATGCATGGCTGTACAAGGAGGAATGTGGCATCAAGATTGGAGGAAGATTCATCAACAACCTGTGTTATTCACATGATACAACCCTGCTTGCTGAAACTGAGGAGGACCTGAAGCACTTGCTGCAGAAGGTCCAGGACTTCAACTTTCAGTACAGATTGAAGCTCAACCTCAAGAAAACAAAGATTCTCACCACTAGGCCAATTGGCAGCATCAGTATGGACAGTGAAGAGATTTAGATTGTTAACAGTTTTAGTTTGCTTGGCCCCACAATTGACACTCTTGGTACCAGCAGCCATGAAATCAAGTGACGGATTGCATTGGGAATGTCGGCTGTCAGGGACCTCTCCAGAGTACTGAAGAGCAACAATGTCAAGCTGGAGACTAAGGTGTACCTGATCCAGGCTATAGTCTTTCCAATTGCATGCTGTGTACCAGATAGCTGTACAGTGACTAGGGATAATAGAAAGACTATCGATGCCTTTGAGCTGTGGTGCTGGAGAAGAGTGTTAAATATACCATGGACTGGTAGGAGAACAAACCTATTTGTCCTGGAGAGGGTGAAATTGGGTTGCTTCTTGGAGACAAGGGTTCTGAAGCTTCATCTAACATACTTTGGGCATGTTTCAAGGAGGGACCAGTCCTTGGAGAGGGACATCGTGTTTGGGAGGGTAGAGGGACAGTGCAAGAGAGGAATACCTTCGATGATATGGGTTGATTCATTGGTTGGGGTAGTGGGAATAGGTGTGTCAGAGACAGTGAGGTTGACACACGGTGGAGCAGTGTTTAGGGCTCTCATAATAGGGTCTCTATAAGCCTCAAGCAACTCGACGTCTCATAACAACAACCACAGTCTCCTGTCCCCATAACTGCAGACCTATGGTTTTGCAAATCACCAGCAGCTGTGGGACTAGGGTAAGATCTAGAGAGTGTTTTCCAAACTGGGCAGGAAGTCCTTGTTAAGAGCAAGACACTGATGGTGAGACCTGGTGGTAATATCAGAGAGACTGTGCCATTGCTGTGGAGAGATTGCAGCAAGGTGTAAACAGGGGAGCTCTGAAATAAAGGCTATCATTAAAGATTTTGCTGCACTTGCTGGTGCTTGAAGGAGAAGCTGCCTTATAACTGCTCTTAGGCAAACCTACCTGAATGATTGAGGGAGCCGGGGGCTTCTTGAATTTATGTTGCTAAATTCAAACCAGGACTTCTAAGGACTTTTATTAATTTTTTTTCCTGTTAATGTAGTTTAAACTGCTGGACTAAACATGTAGTTATATTGTGTGTACCACAACTGGGTAAAGTCTGCAAGTCAACAACTTCTTGGTGGTGGTGTGGCTCTAGAGACATCATGGGGCTGGGCTGCAGCCACTTAATCTGCTTTCTGTGGATCTGTGTTATTCTCATTCCCTCTGTACCTTAGGAGACATGTTCACAGCCCTGTGTCCTATTGTCCTATTTTCTGCTTTCTAGGCAACCCCTAAAAATATTCTAAACATCATGTTTGTTATACTGATGGTTTGTTGTACTAATATTGCATTTGAACCTATAATACTTTGTTTAAAAGATGTATGCTCACACATTTTCTCTCTTTCACGTTGTGTGTATCCATCTCAGATGAGGTAGTTAGGTAGGTAGAAAAGAAGATAGAAAGGAAGATGAAGGAAGGAAGGAAGGGAGGGAGGGAGGGAGGGAGGAAGGAAGCGAGGGAGGGAGGAAGGAAGGGAGGGAGGGAGGAAGGAAGGTAGGAAGATAGATAGATAGGTGGTGGTTGTTATTATGTGGCATCTAGTCAGATTTAACTCATAGATGATCCTCCAGCAGATTGTCACAGACTGTCATCTTTATTTTATGGAACAACTGGTGGATTTGAATCATCTGCCTTTGGGATGGCAGTGCAAATACTTATCACTAAACCATGAGAGTGATTCTGAGGTACATATGTCAAAGGTTCCCATTTTAAATTTAAAGTAAAAAGAAATAATTTGGGGGACAATGATTATTTCTTTATTAGCTTATTTTGACGACTTGCCCAAAATTCACCAAGAGATTATTTTCAAAGAAATTTTATGATTGAAGAAAATAAAAATAATTAGTGTCTAGCTTTGAAACATAAAGGCAATAATCTTCATATGTTTTAAAAATATATTTTCTTAATTAAAATTAAATGCCATCCAGTAAACTATAACTTTCTGGAAAGTCTTAAATGACTCAATTTCCATAAAAGTAAACAATATTATATTAAGTTTATACACGTTTATCCCCTTTTGCTACTGGCGCTTGTAATCACTATGCTGTGGAGAAAGAAATTGGCATATTCAATAAATCATATTGTAGCTCTTTGTAGTAATTGAAGGACAACAAAGTCAAAAACATTTTATTGACCCTCTGAAACATGGTGCTCACCATGCTATAGACGTGAAGCTTGGCACCAGTGTGTTTTTAAACAGAAAAAAATCGTCTATTTATTATACTTTATAAATACAAGTTTTTCTATGAGTTGGGTTACTTTCTCTTTATGATTTAGTCAATAAAGTTTTGTACTCCTTTACAAAGGAGCTGTAAAGTGTTGCTGGGATTGTGGTACAGCTTGGAATAAAACAGTGATGGGAAGATCAGGCATATTATTTTTCATGGAAATACAAATAAAATAATAAAATAAAATCAAGAACAAGTAGCACACTTGTTATGAAGATCCTTTCTATTAAGTAATGAGACATCAACGTTGATTCATTTTATTTCACTGCACTTTAGTTTTGTTTTCTTTCTATGTTTCAACCTTACATAAATTACTTTCTAAATCAGTAGAATTACAAAGCACTTTTCTTTGTCAGCATCTCTCCTTACCTGGTCATGTAGAGAATTAATCATTGCCTCACTTTTGATTCTGGCTTTACTTTCCACTGAGGTAAAATCTTAAGGTTGGAATTTTTGTTTTGTTTTTTAAACAAAAAAAACACTCAAACTCCACTCACATTATGATTTTAACTTTGAAAAAATGCATGAAATCAGTTTCTTTCCAAAAAGAAGAAATTAATAATCGGATTTTGACCTTAATTAAACCAATTTAATTTTTTAAAAATTTTATTACTAATTTTAAAAATGTTGTCACTACTTTATAAAGCATGTTATTGTTGCTGCTAAGTGCTGTCATGTCATTTCTCACTTTTATTGGAAGATGTGGAACCTTACCTAATCCTGTACTATCCTCATAATGTGCGGTGCTTAAACTTACCACATTATTCTATCACCATATAGACTTTGTAAGTCTATTTCATTCTCTCTTCTCTTAAGCACTGTTAGAGAATGTTAAAGTAGAATTTTTATTGTGATATTCTCTTTTAAAACTCATCATCTCTCTCCTCCAGCAATTTTACTGCCTGTATGTGTGTATATACCTGCTCTTTCAAACATCCTACTCCTCTTTGCTTAGATGGAGAAGTTTGACAGAGGAGCACTAAAATTGATTTTCTGGTTTTTGTAGACATACCAAAATCTGCAAAGACTTCATAGAGTTTATCCACCCAGGTAGTTTTTATAAATACTTACAGTATAAGCCTTCGATAATTTGGAGAGGTAGGGACTTCTCCAAACTACACACTTCCGCAGTGAAATATGTCTCCTTGTCTCCTAACTGCTGATACCAAGGGTATTAATTGTGGATCCAAGCAAGATGAGACTTAGTAGTTTTAGTCTTTTCTCCTTCTATCATGATATTACCTATCATTCCAGTGGTAAGAATCATTCTTTTCTTGACATTGATATGCAATCCATATTGAAGGCTGTATTCTTTGATCTTCTACAACAAGTGCTTCAAGTCTCCTCACTTTCAGCAAGGTTGTGTCATCTGCATAATGCTGGGTATTGATGAGTCTCCCTCCAATTCTGATGCAACATGAGCCTTCATAGAGTCCAGCTTCTCTAATAATTTTCTCAACATACAGACCGAATAGATATGGATAGAGAGTACAACCCTGACATACTTCCTTCTTAATTTTAAACCATGTAGTGTTTCCTTGCTTTGGATACACAACAGCCTCCTGGTCTAGGTATAGGTTTTATATGAGCACAATTAAGTGTTCTGGTATTCTCATTCTTCTCAACATTAGCCATATCTTGTTATGATTCACATAGTCAAAGGCTTTTGAATAGTCAATAAAGCTTAAATAGACATTCGTCTGGTATTCTTTCATCCAACATCCATCTGACATCAGCAATGATGTTAGTGGTACCATGGCTTCTTCTACATCCTGTTTGAACTTCTGGCAGTTTTCTATCTCTACTGTTTATTTTTAAATGATCTTCAGCAGTATTTTGCTTTTATATGATGTAATGATATTGTTCAATAGTTACAAAATATTCTGTTGGATCACTTTTCTTGGGAATGGGAACAAACATGAACCTCTTCCAATTCCTAATAACAATATAAGTTATGAGTATACATCAAATGTTGTATATTTGGAAGTTCTTAAGATGAAGGGAAAAAAGAATCAAGATTTAAAAATTAATAAAGATGACACAAAAAAGATAAAACACCTGTATTTATTTAGTTTGTAAAATTACTGTCAATATGTTAGGTTTTGCGGGTTATTTTTATGCCTGTGGTGTTTTGTTGTTATTGTTACTGTGTGATAGTGAGTCAATTCCAACTCAACAATGTCTATATGACAGTGTAGAACTGGCCTGCGTTTCCTATAACTATTACTTTGAGTACCGAAGTGTGTCTGAAGGCATGATATTTTCAGTCATGTCATACATGGGAAAACTGCATAATGAATGAGGAAGATCGAAGTAGAATGGATGCATTTGAATTAGGATGTTCCTGAAGAAAAATGAATACCCTGTGAACTTCTAAAAGAAGTAATCTGTTTTGAAAGATATATAGCCAGAATACTCCTTAGGAGAAAGGATTATGAGACTTCATCTTAATATACATTGAATATTATCATGAGGTCTTTCAGAGGGACATCATGCTTGGTGAATACTGGGTCAGTGGAAAATAGAAAGTCCCTCAAGGAGATAATATGACACTGGCTTCAATAATGTGTTGAAGCATGTCAGTGATAAGAAAGATGGTGCAAAACCAGATATTGTTCTGTTCTCTTTTACTTGAAAGCATTATCAGTAAGAACTCACCCAACAGCACTTAACAAGAGAAACACCAGAAAAATGAACCAATCTGTCTTGGAAAATACATAATCAGTAAGTGAGGATGGTGTGACTTCACTAGTACTTGGAGGAAAAGACTGAAAAAGCTGTAAAGAGGATTGTAAGCACCATGGATAGAAATAATCCATAACTATGTGCTCTAGCACAGCACTGATTGTGAGGATGGCCCAGGCCCGCACTGGGCAGGGTTTAATTCTATTGCACATAGTGTTATGAATCAGAAACAACTCCACAGTATCTAACGATATTTACAACAATAAAAGTACATATGGGAATAGAGCATCACGTCATGTTAGGAGCAAAGTCATTTGTTGTTATTGTGTTGTCAAGTAGGAACCAGCTCATAACTGATGCCCCAGCAAATTTTTGAGGTAGTTAGTTGCACAGGGGGAGATTGCCCATCTTTCTCCTGCAGAGCTACTGTGAATTTGACCCAGATACCTTTGGGTTGCCGGCACAACTCCTTACCACTAAACCATCTGAGCTCTTTAACAAAGCCATTAGTAAATTCAAAGCACCCATACTTTAGCTAATAGTCCAGCTAATGTACCACCATTCTGCTTATTTCACTCACTGTCTTATTTATTCTTTCCTATATATCTATGGCACAATTTAACCATTCCTTAAAACTTTAATTCTCTTCAATGATTGATTATTATTAATACTCAATTAGCATATTTGCAAATACTGTTTTTCTACATAATGGAAGAATTCTTCATGCAACTCGTTTCTCTTTCTCAACATAATGTCCTATTTTACTACCATCGGGAAGGCCAAAAATGTTGCTGTTATTGTTGTGTACTGTCAAGTTAAACAATTAATAATTGTTCCTCGGCAGGTTTTCAACTGCTGTCAGTTGCACAGGAAGCGATTTCTTCTTATTCTCTAAGACCAGCTAGCAATTCAAGCCACCTGCCTTTGGACTGGCAGTACAACTCCTTACCCACTACAGTGGTACAATTCAGGAGCAAAAAGAAGTCCTAAGCATTTGGCAGTGATATCTTTCAAACACTCTCAAATGGTCTTCAAATGAGAAAACCAAGACTTTTCTTTAAATTGCTTTTTTTTGTTTGCCTTGCCTGTCTTTTATGCCCTCTTCTGCCTTAAGTGCTAGGTACTGAAAGATGACAACTGCCTTCTATCAACTGATAACCTAGAGAAGTATACAAGTAACTCATGCTTCTTGTTGAGTACCACTCCCCTAGTTCCACCTCCTAGAGACCTGATGTACAACAGAACAAAACTCTGCCAGGTTGTGTACCAGGCACAACATCCTGGCTACACTGGGGGAGGCATTTTTTTGCATGTTCTGTAACTCTTAGATTTCAACTAGACAGCCTGGTCATATAATTTTATGCTGACTTTCATGGAGAGGTTAGAAGAAAAATGGTTAGTTAAACAACAAGACCAATAAATGCTATAAATGTGCTTTTAAGTTGTATGGAAACACAGGAAGAGCCATGGATTTCCATTTTTGTAGAGGGTAAAAGAAAAAAGTGAAAGTAAGTTTTGAAATACAAGTAGAATTTCATCAGGCAGTATGAGAGTGAATAATTATCAGTTTTGGTTCACAGAAAGTATCCTTTCAACTTTGACCCTAATAATGACTATTGGGCAAATAATTCGATTTTTGTAAGCTTCCACGTCTTCATATATAAAATAAAATAGATATTTGAAAAAGTCCAATTTAACTTTTGCAAGATAGTCAGAATTGTATTTGAACCAGGCTATACTTTTTGAGAATTGAGTATTAATTTTTATAAAATGTCCTCCAGCTAGTTATTCAACCACAATTATAAATGTAAATTATACAGATGTAAAATTTGTTACAGTTTAAATGAAAGTCATATGTATTCAGTGAGCTCCTTGTGATCTCTTCAATTAAAATTTACTGTCTAAAACAATAAATATTGGAGAGACTGTGAAGAGATTAAAACACTTGTAGTGCTGGTGGAATTGCCAAATGGTACAACCAATATGGAAGGCAATTTAGAGCTTTCTCAAAAAGGTATAAAATTCCATATAACCCAGCTATTTCACTGCTAGGAATATACATCAAGGAAATAACAGATGAGACCTGATGGAGAAGATATGCAGGCCTGTATTCAAAGCAGTCACAATAATAAGGAAATGGAAGTAACCCAATGTCCATTAACAAACTGATGGTTAGAGAAACTGGTAAATTCACACAGTAGACTACTATGTAGCCTCTAATTTCTTCACATGCAGCACTAAAGAGCAATGAAATATTTGTAGAATAGACACATTATGGGATAGTCTAGAGAGCACTGAATAAAGTAACTTAGTCACAAAATGACAAGTACTACATAAGGCTCCTTTAGAGAAAATAGGACAGCAGAACATATATTGTATAAATGTTCAAAAGGGGATGGTGAGAAGTGTAAATGGGAAAGAGAGGGGGGTGAATCATTAGGTTATTTTCTAGGCAGATGGAAATATGAAGGAATAGTAAAGATTAAATGGAGACTTGAAGAAAGAAAGTATGATAGGCATGGACAAATAGAAAGTCATTATGTAAAACAATGGAAATGAAAGAAATAGAAAATAGAATATGTATGAAGAACAGTGTGTGAAAATCACAACTTACGTGAATTAAACAGTGCGTATTTATGGTTGTATGTAAAATAATAAAATAATTAAAAATATTTATAGCCTTGCAAATCCAGTAGAGAGTTGCTTAGATAAAATCAATTCCCTGGCAATGAATTTAATTATTTTAAATACATACTCTGAAAACTCTATGAACTTTGACAAATATTGATGGTTGTAGAAGGACTTCAGGCCTTTTGTTCATAGAGTCACTATGAGCTGTGCTCAACTCGAAGGCAATCAACAACAGCAACAACATTTAATACTTAAATATTTCTTTAAAAATACATGGTGATCCATATACATTCTTAACAACAACTAATATCATTTTTGTTGTTGATGTTTGAGGTCTAATATAATGATCATCTTTTCCTAACAATCACTGATGCTAGTATTGGTAAAGTGCCATGATGCAAGACATTTAAGACACCACAGTAAATATTAACTAGTATAAGATGTCATGTCATAAAAAATATTTTGTTCTATTAAAAATGGCAAATATATTACTAGGAATTACATAATGAATGTTTATCTATCTACATATAAAATTATTTCTGTGACATTTTCTCTGTCATGTGTGTATCATTCTGTCTTTTATTTATCAGTGTATCTTAATATTTTAGTTACTTTAATTACAGGTCTACATGGACTTTTTTTTTAATTCTTAATTTTGAGTTTCTGTTAGATTGTTTTGAATGATTTGGTTTTTGAGTTTTTTAAAGAAATGTTCCTTCTAGTGGAAGTTTAAGAAATGGATTAGAAGGAGATTAGACTGAATTTCAGGGAGATTAGAATGCTGCTACATCAGCCTAAGCAAAATTGATCAGTTCTTGAACTGAGGCAGTGAAGATAAGAATTACAATGAGAAGTCATAATTGAAAGAGATTTGAGAAGCAGAAATATGTGACAAATTGGAAGTGAATTCTGGATCTGAAAATTATAGTGACAAGTTTTAACTTAAAGGAGTAAAACATTGAGGGTAACTTTAGAAGGAAGGTCTCTGCATTTAGTGTTGCAAATGAGATAGCAGGTAGGCAGTTAGATCTGTGAGTCTCTAGTTCAGTAGAAATGGCACAAACCAAAATATACAGATCTGAGAGTGATTATCATTCCCTTTATTGTTGTAAGAATCAGATTTTTTGCTGTTATTTGTTATTTACAGAAAAAGTAAACACTTGTGTGACTTTCACTTTATGAGGAATTAAATTCCTGTATACAGGATTTAGGTTACTCAAATTATTCAGATTATGCAAACCTTCTTCCTTTGGAACAGAAATCGTGAATGATCTTATTTGAGCACAAGACTTTCTTCTATTTGCAATACATTAAACTTATACACCCCGAAAAAAAAATCATTTATCAAGAGTAATTAGTAGTAAGCTCTGGTGGTTTAGTGCTGAATTGCACTGTCAAACTGGCTCAAATATTGCAGCTTCTCCATGGGACAAAAGACGTACAGGCTCCTTCCTTAAGATTTACAGCCTCGGAAAACCCTCCAAAGGGTCAGCTATGAAACAGTTTTGATTTGACGGTACCTAGCAACAAAAACAATAATTGGTTGTTTCTTTATAATGCCCAAAAGTGTGGATCTGACATTCCTCACAATGGCCTGCTCAGAAGAGTGTATCAAAGCCAGAGTCAGAATCAGGCATACCATTGGTTTTCAACAAGACACAGTTGCATGTAGGTGTAAAGCATCTGAGATCATGCTGTTGCCTTTTTAAGATGGCGTGCGCACTTATCCCCCATCATATATGCCCTGATGTTTTATGCTGTGTACACAACAGGGCAGGAGAGAACCAGGAACATATGTGCTTGAAATTCACAGAATGACCAGGATTTCGGTTCATTGGAACCTAATGTTGATAATTATTCTTTTAGTAATTCCATTCATATATATATGAAAAGCCTCTAGAAAGTCAGCTGTGGGTCCGATCCAACTCAACAGTACTTAACAACAACACATTTTTTCTTTACTAAGAACTCTAACACAGTGGATAAAACACCCAGCTTCTAACCAAAATGTTGCTGATTCAACCAGCTGCTCAAAGTGGTTGTGACACAGATGAGACACTCTGTAAGGTAAGACGAGCAGACTGGAAGACCTTTTGGAGCAGCTCTGCTCTATCATACGTGATCACTGTGAGTCGGAATCAACTCAGCAGCAGTTGGTGTGTTTCTTATTTCATATTCTGTCAGATTTTAGTGGAATATTATGAATTTTAAGAGTAATTGAGTGTATGAGTAGTTAAGGAAATTGCAGTAATTGCCTATATTTAAAATAAAGTGTGGAAGAACTTTTAGGATTTCGTTCTTCAAACTACCCCTTAGCCTTTTAGCATCAATTACATGGTTAGGTTAATATTGTTTCTATTTTCTTTAGCTGATCTTTTTTTCTGTCAAAGACATTTTCCAAATGAGTGTAATTTTATAAATAACTGTATTTTCTTAAAGATATCTTTAATTAAATTAGTTACTCACTTGTATATAATATCAATGAAAAGATTCTCAAAATACGTTCTAAAATTGACCAATCATTCAATCCCTAAGTTTTGGGTGTTTTATTTTAACTGAGTTAATTTTATCATCTTAACTGACTCTGAAAAAAAGTGTCCTTTATAGATATCTGCTAAACTAGAATTTTTTTTAGAAGAACAGGTCTGAATATACTTGTAACAATGTTTAAAATTCAATAATCTTATTTTTATTGTAAATTTAAGTTCAAGAATTGATCTGATAAAAAAATTCTGTATTAATCAGAACAATTCATCTAAAAAAACAAGAGACTATTATTGCAACCCTTTAATACACCAATCATCATAAGGTCTCTGAATCACAGACAAACAAATATGTGCCTATATATGTAGCCAAAGAGCAAAACAACACTGCTCCCTTATTACAAACAGTACATAATATTTTCATTTTCATGGGACTAGTAAAACATTTGTTATAGCGAGGTTTGTTGCAAGGAATATTGCACATGCCTTCAGTTAAAAATATATTCTCAGTTTGGACAGGTGGTATTTAAGGAGTTTGGAATGAGAAATGGCTTGGCAGTATAACAAGGCATATTACAAGTGCCTGGCTTGAAAGGAAAGAAAAAAAAAAGATAGACGTTTTCCATTACTACCTACTGTTCAGGTGCTCACATTATCCCCTAAACAACCGCGTGCTCATGGCAATAATCATGTAGTTTCGGGGTTTTTTGGTACTATTATGAAAGTGCAATTTAATCTTTTTGACAAATACTGCATCGCTTCAGGTTTGGCAAATTCTCTTCACTCAGACCCAGTTGATGTGTAAGTAGGTTGAGACATGCTGCCTGAAATGGCCTTGTATTAATTGGGTTGAGGATAGGTACAGTTTCACTCCAGTAGAGCTTTCTCTGTCCACCTCACTTTATTCTCTCTACTCTACCCTCAAACCGACCTGAATTGAGATTCACCCTACTTCCTTAGTTAGGGAGCTGTATTGTTATACCTAAGAAATATCTTAGGGAGCTCAGGTACCCCAGTGATAAGGAGTTGTGCTATTAGTCCAAAGGCAGGCGGTTTGAATCCACTACCTGCTCAGTGGATAAAGACAATGTGATTTATAGTCTCTGAAAACCTACTGGAGGTTAGTTTTCAGTTGTTTCCAACTCAAACAGTACAAAATAACAAGCAGAAATGTCTTAAGGTAAAAATTAAGGAATTATGTTGTTCATCTCATTTGTTTTTCTGTTGTCCCAGTTGTGTGTCTCTAAGTGCATCCTTGTACACCTGTTTGCAGTCTAAAAAGTCCACACCTTTCCCCTCTTGCTTTATTTCACTTTGTATGGACATCAATTTTTGAAATGACGTAGAATAGTTTCTAGAACTCTAACATCTTAAAATCATTCATAATCTGTCATTTGGTATAAAATATGAGCATGCTGTCTTTTGCTTTTATGATTTTATAGTTATGATTTTTTTTTCCTCTTATAATATCATTCAAAGTGATTTGTGGTTTAGAAATAATGTCATGTTAAGTTTTGCTTCTCTCATTATTACATCTTTATGCCTCATGGAGAAGTCATTTAAAGTAACAGCATTGTCGCTTTAAATGGTGACACATGAATTCTCTTTATTATCCCCAAAGTGTCACACTTAAGAAAGAGGTCAGTTCTCTCTAATTCCATAAAGTAGGTAAGACTTGTTTGTTGTTTAAATAAAAAGCTTCCAAAAAAGTTTTTGTTTTTATAACTTTTTATTTAAAAAATTCTAAAAACACCTCTTTGCCTTCAACTTGGAACCAGCTAATAGCTGACTTCCTATTGGATTTTCAGCATAGGACGAAATTGCAAGTTTTTAAAGAATAAACAGATGCGCTGCTAACCAAAAGGTATGTGATTGAAATCCACCAGCAGCTCCATGAAAGAAAGATGAGTAATCTCCTCCTGTGTAATTTACTGCCTCTGGAGTCTCGCTCGAGGGTCAACTATTAATTAATTCTTACTTGACAGTACATAACATCACAACAATTAAGAATAATTCATTTTAATGAAATTTTGTCATAACCTACAGCATTTTGTGGACAATATTATACTCAGAGTGGAACCAAATAACATATAATGGAATTGAACATCACTGGGGTTGGTAACCTTTAAATACTTCATTTACTTAAATGACAGAAATTTTTAAATATTACCAAATAAAATAACACACTGGAATAATATCTGTCCATTCACTGCCACTGACTTGATTCCGACTCGTGGCAGCTCTCCATTGATTTTTGAAGGCTGTAAATCTCAGAGGGAAGCCTGCTTCTCATTTCTTCCTTGAAGTGACTGGTAGATTCATACTGCCGACCTTTTTGTCAGTAGCCTAACACATGAACTACTCCAGTTCTAGGGCTCGTTCATATATGCTTCCTCTTCAATTAAGAACTCTCTTGGTACAGTGGTTAAGTATCTGGCTTCTAACCAAAGATGGTAGAGTTCATATCCAGCAGCCTCAGTAGGAGAAAAAGGAGGCGGTAAATCTTCCAGGAAAGATTTACAGGCCTGACAACTGTGTGGGTTAGTCCTTGGTTCTTTAGAGTCACTGAGTCAGAAAGAACTGAATGACAGTTTGGTTTCAGTTGAAGTCACCATTTCCTCTCATGGAAATGCCATGCACTTTTAATTTCAGAGAATGAAATTTAATTTATACTTGTGCATTTAAGGTGGGTTGGGTTTGTTGAACTGGGGGTTTTTTGTGTGTTTACAAATAATAAACAAATATTACTCTAAAGTATACATTAAAAAATTATTAAAGCTTCCTGCTCATAGGTATATTTCTTTCCTGTTTGGCTTTTCTCAACAACAAAGCTCTAATCATAATTTACATTGAGGTGAGGTGTTTTTTTTTTTTTATCTTGAAGTTGTGCCTTATTTATTGTCTAGTGAAATTGAGGGAACTCTGGTAGCCGAGTAACTAAGAAGTTTAGCCAAAAGGCAGCAGCTCATATCTACCAACTGCTCCTGAGAAAAATACGGACAGTCTCCTCCTATAGAGTTTATATATAGCCTCTGAATACCAGCTAGAGGGCCATTAGTCCATAGGGTCCAGCCCCACATCGGTGAGTGAGTTCTTAAATAACAGAAATCACATCAATGAATATTTCATGGTCATGGAACTTTATCTCTTACATGCATACTTAATAAGAATATGTTGTCTTTACATCTTTCTTAATTTTAATTAAAATGTGATGCACTTTACAAGAATTCATAAAATTTAACATGAGAACACTAAATGTATAACACTTTTGTTTATATATCAGAGAATATAATAGATTTGGTTATAATTTGTTAATAACGAACTTTTTTATAAATTAATTTTAGTGACAGTATTATTATCAATAACACAACTAATATGTATCATTTATTACGTTCTGAAAAAAGTTTGTGTAATTGTTAAGCTTGTTATATTTCTACATATTTAGCTATATGTTGTTGTTATTGTTGTTGATTGCTTTCGAGTTGAGCACGACTCATAGCGACACTTTGGACAAAAGGCCATAAGCCTTTGTATAACTATTGACATTTATCAAAGTTCATAGAGTTTGCAGATACATGTTGTTTAAGAAGTGGATGCCACTCCTGCTTCCAATTTACCTGTGTAGATACCTATCTATTTACCTATACTTACATATTTACTATATACTGAGTAGCAATAATGTCAGCTAGAGACTAAGATTTTCTTGATCCAGGCCATGGTCTTCACAATTCCTGGCTATGCATAAGAGAGCTGGTTAAAATGACAAAGGATGACAGAGAAAGAATTTATGTATTCAAGTTGTAGTGCTGAAGAAGAGTCTTAAACATACCATGGACTGCCAAGAAAACAAATAATCTCTCTTGGAGAGGGTGAAACCAAATTTCTCCTTGGAGGCTAGGATTTTGAAACTTCATCTCACATACTTTGGGCAGGTGGCCAGGAGAGATCAGTCCTTGGAAAAGGACATCATGCTTGGAAGGGTAGAGGGACAGTCCAGGAGCAAATGACCCTGGGTGAGATGTGTTGATACGGTAACTGGGGTAATGGAGGTCAGTGTGTTGGAGTCAATGAGGCTGGTTTAGGATAGGGTAGGCTACAGAGCTGTTGTCAACAGGACATAGGAGTTGCAGGCTACTCAACAGCACATAACATCAACAAGCCTATACAGAAAAAAAAAATAAATGTCAGAAATGTGTCTTGGAGAAAGTGCCCTTTAAGTATTCCTAAGAGGCAAGGATGATGGAGATTGGTCTCACATAACTTCGGGCATGTTGTTAGAAGGGACTGTTTTTGGAAGGGGACATCATGTTTTGAATAGTAGAGAGTCAACAAAGGAGAGGAAGACCCTCAACCAGATGGATTGACTACAACAGTGATTTCAAGTACGTTAGTGTTAATTAGGAAGGTGTAGGATAAAGTTGCTGTGCATTGTACTCAAATCCATGACACCTAAGAAAAACAACATGCATATTTCCCAGAGTAACACATTTATAAATTTATATTGTAGAGAAGTTAATTCAGAAAAGTCTGTTTCCAAAATCCATACTCTTATGTGCAGAAGTTAGAGTTCCCATAAGCTTAAATAAATTCAGATGCATTGGAAAATAAACTTTATCTTAATTCTGAGGATAGGGAGAAAAATATCCCCTGTGGGGCTCAGGCTTGATTTCTAGGGTATAATGGAACCTATCTAGAGGAATGTCTAACGCATATCCTTCAGGCAATCTTTGTGAGTATTTCTTTGCTCTTTGTCGCTACCATATTATTTTTTCTTTAGGCTATGATGAGCAAATTGATTTTTTCAGAGCTATGTTTCCCATGAACAGTTAATATTAAAGTCAAGAGGGAGACTTGCTAGTGAGAATTTTAGTAACTTTATCGTTTTAAGAATAAGAAGAAATATCCTTTTACCTGAGAAATAAACCTATGGATTCATATTTTATTCAAAATCTGGTCAATTTTGAGGCTATTTTAAAGTTTTAATTTCTTTTCCACATCAAGCTTGCTTTTATATTATCTCCTAGGTAATAAATACTGACATAAATTAGTCTCAGATATAAACATTTATAAAAAGCATAGATTATATTTTAGTGTCATAAATTTTTCATATATATCTAGATTTATTCATACTGTCATATAAATTTATAATATTTACTGACTTTATTCAACTCAAAATCTGTTTAACTAATTTGTTTCAGTGAAGAGAGTAAGGCAAACCTGAAAGTTCACTCAATATTATAAAAAATATTTGTAATTTCCTTCAAGGAAGACTTAACGAAAATCACTGCCTTTGGATTGTGATGTTGGTAAAGGATATTGAATTACCAAAAGAGCAAGAGACATTATTATTTGAGGAACTGAGACCTGAGTCCTCCTTAGAGGCTCAAATGGTAAAAATTCTTCTAAGTGTTTTGGGCATATTATCAGTAAATGTCAGTTTTTGGAGGAAAAAAACATCATGTTGGTCAGGTTAAAACTGGAAGATCCTCAGTGAGATTGATTGATACAGTGACTTTTAGCAATGAGCCTGTTGGAGATAGTGAGGTTGGCACAAGATAGCACAGGTTCAGATCTGCTGTTCAGAGGGTTGCTATGAGTTTGTAGTCAGTTTGACAGCACCTGGCAACAGCCCTTATAAAAACTCTTTGGATCCACTTTATGTATATGATTACTTTTTCCTTTTGTGCAAGTATTTATTATTTAGTTTACACATTTTTTTTCAGGTTGAGTTGGAGTGAGTCAAAGTTTATAGAGCACATGTTTTCCATTCAAGAATTTATATATCCAATCTTGTTTCATGACATTGATTTTTATTCTCACAATTCCACAATCCTTTCCTTTTTTCGTGTTTCTCGTTCCCATCCATCCTTCTTCCCTGCTGCCCTGTGCTTTCTTCTACCCTTAGTTAATGGACAAATACTGGCCTTTTGTCATTATGGAATTGATTGTATTGAAAAGTACATTTTTGCTGGTATTATTATTCAATAGACGCAAGTAAGTATTTTCAAATTGTTATCTACTAATCATTTTCAGTAATCATGACTGTTGCTAATTTTCTATTTCATTTCTGTCATTATTTTGTAAGTTTCAACCAAAGAATGATGAAAATAATGCACAAGTTCTGATATATGGGGGGGATTATTAACTTCTGATAAACTTTATTACACAACATTTCTTTTTGTGGAATTTGTGGAACAAATTATCAATTTGTGGAACAAAATAATTGTGAAGGGCTAGGTTGTACGTAGAGGAGTGTGAAGTGTGACAGAGTTAATGGAAGTAGGAATAAATACAAAAATATATCCATATCTACCAATTCTTAAGAAATAATATGAAATGTATAGTATTTTACTTAATAAAAATAGAAGACACTAAAGTATAATTGAAATAATTAGATAAAATTTCCCAGCACAAGATTTTCTTTGGATTTTTCCCATCAACTAAGGTTTGGATTTTTAAAAACTATATCAGAAAGTCCTCACTGACTTGATATAGTAATTATAACATTGCCTGGTATACATAGAATTTTCAGATGATGTATAGCTACATAAAGAAGTTTGTATGCATAAACTTTCTGTGAAGAATACACCATATGTTATTTTATATAATTACACTATAAGAATTGGCAAAAGACTTGGCTTTACAAAATGAAAAGAAAAAATCATGCTTGTCATTTCTCAAACTGAGTAAACTAAAGGGCAAATTCAAACCTTGTATTATAGTCCTGAAGTGGCTTGTGTACAAAATATTGAATGATACAGCAAGTATCCATGATTCATAGTAACCCTATATAACAGCTCTGAACCCTGCTTTATCCTGAACCAATCTGATCATCTCTGACACACCTACCCACTATTACCCTAGTTATTAAGTCAATCTATCTCATCCAGGGTCTTTTCTCTCTTGTGCTGTCCCTTTACCTTTCCAAGCGTGATGCCTCTCTCCAAAGATTGGCCCCTCCTTGCAACATATCCAAAGTATGTCAGACGAAGCTTCAAAATCCTTGCTTCCAAGGAAAAGCCTAGTTTCACCCTCTCCAGGATGGATCTTTTTGTTTTCTTTTCAGTCCATGTATATTCAATATTCTTCCAGAAGTACAGCTCAAAGGCCTCAAATTTTTTTCTGTCATGCTTGGTCATTGTCCAGTTCTCTGATGCATAGTGAGTAATCATGAGGACCATGGCCTAGATCAGGCACACCTTAGTCTCTAGACTGACATCATTCTTCTCTGTACTCTGGAGAGGTGTACGATGGCAGATTTTCCCGAATGCAATTTGTTGGTTTTGGGTGGTTGGTTAGTTTGTTTGTATGTTTGTTTTTATTTCCTGGCTGCTGGTACCAATAATGTTCATTGTTCAGCCAAGCAAGCTAGTTACATGGTCAGAAAGGTCACCCCACATGCTTCTGTAAGTATTTAAATCATTGGGTCCAATGCTTATTGCAACTTGACTTACAGGCTTTATTTACAGTTGTGGTTTTATTAGGGAGATAGATTAGGGAGTGGGGAGAGTCAAAGAATATCAATCACACAATGAAAATCCAGGTTTAGCACAGAAGTCCCAAGCCAGATTAGCAAGGCATGATTCCTTAGTTAGTGAAAGTCAGGAGCACAAATATAAGAACCCTCTAGTTTCCTTAATTATCTATCCAACAAGCTATCTCAGAGAAGTTACAAATAATTTTTTTTCTCCAATCAGGAAACAGAACCTTTAACAATTCTATGGTCTCTTCACTCCAGTGCCACAGTCTTTTCTGGGCAAGGCCACAATCTCTTTACCCTCTTTTCACCACTATCTCTATGTGTGGAAAGTGCGCTCTCATATTGTTCCCACATCTATTGATTTGAAAAAACATGTGTCCACAGTTAAGGTAGCTGAAGACCATACCCCCAACATGGCTAGTACAATGGATAGTAAAGCCAATTTTTAAGTTTTCTGAAACCATAGAAGAATACAGAATCACTATACCAAAAAGTATTGGTATACTCTGAATCATTTCAGGAAGATGCATATGATCAAAAACCAATAGTCTTGGAACAAGTCTAAGATGTATTGAAGGAATTGGGGAAAATTAAGACTCCAAGAATGGAAAGAATATCACCTGAGGAGTTTTACACACAACAACTAGAGCCTAATAATTTAGACATTTACTCTAAAAGATCTTTCATAAAAGAACCAAGTTTGATAAAAACCACTTTGCTCCTAAGAACTTATTCCAAAATGTGTGTATCTGTGTTTCTTTTGAAATTCAAAACTGTAAACTTATTGCCCTTCAGTGGAAACAGACTCATTTAAGCCAGAGTCTGGATGGGGTTTCCGAGGCTGTAAACTAATTGTACAAGAGGAGGTTGCCTGTTTTTCTATTGTGGAGTCATTAGTGAATTCCATCCACCAGTGAACCACGGCCTTTGGATAACTAGTGCACAATTTTATGAACTAAGCCATCAAAGCTTAAAATACAAAATTAAGGGCTTTTTTAATTCACCTTAATGACAGAAAACAGTACTACTCATTTTCCAGAGATGTCTTGTAACTTTGGTTTATAGTTGTTACTGAATTAGAATTCTTACTCTCCCACTTAAAAGAACCTGACCCTTTCTGTGCCTTATTATAATATTTATAATAATTTAATATTTAATATTATAATATGATAATTAAATATATTATATTATAATCTACTATTTTAATATTTAATATTCTAATATTTATATTCAATCTCACATTAAGTATTACAGTGTTATTATTACAGTGTATTATTACAGTTAATGTCAGAATGTACTGGACAGCACTGGGTTTTACTTTGTTTCATCTTGATAGCAACGAGGTACACATCCTCTTTATTATTAAGGAACCATAGCTGATCCTCCAAGTGGGTTCTCAGAGGCAGTAAATCTCATGGGTGAAGATTTTCCACCTTTTCCCATGGGACAACTAAATTGATTCAAACCTCGTTCCTATGTATTTTGGGCTTTTCCCTCCTTCAAGTAGTTAATTTTTATAGCTTTTACTGTTTCTCCATTTACAGTCCTAATGATTAGCTAAATACAGAACCATGAGTTTAGAAGCTGAAAAAGAAAGATTCACAAAAGAGCTTGTTTCTCTAACTGAATTTCGGTGTCTATCTTGGGAAAAAGAAAACAACAAAAAACGGAGCTCTGGTGACTTAGCCTACTGTTATTATCTTTTAGTTTTAATCAATTAGAGATACTGAGAAATAGTTTTATAGGATTAAAACATAATAGCACTTGACAGCCAATTTCATGTTAATTCCATGCACAAAACCCAGTTATATAGTACTGCTGTTCATATTTAAGTATAGCCAATTGAAGAGAATTTCCTCTTACAAAGAAAGGGGCTGAAAAAAACTCATAAGGTTTTAATTATAAGAGTCATGCTTCATTCAAGGACATTGGCATGTTTTCTCCGATGTGAGACTTATACTTCTGAACTTGGATAATTATTATCTCAAAGTTGTGCCTCTAAGCATAACTTTCACTAATGTTTTTCAAGTATCTTTATTTGTACATGAACAGATACCTCTGCTGGCCTAGTCCATAAGGAGTTGAGCAGCTCACCCAAGGGCATGCCTCTCTGACTATTAAAATCTCCCAAGCATTCCAAAGATAAGCTGTCTCATCCTTGCAGTTTTCAGCCTTGGAAATCTAAAGGAGGTTCAACTTGATGGCACTGAGTTTGAGTGCTCAGTGATACATGAATAGGTATATCTATATGAATATAAGTAAGAATTGCTACATAATAGCATCAGTGTTGGCCAATACTGGGAGAAGCATAACTATAATAATGATATGATGTTCCACAGAAGATAGAGTGAGGTATGTGGGGAGGGGTAGAGTGGAGAGGGAAGCTACAGAATGATGGAAAAAAACCTGAAAACATCACTCTGAAACCACAGTCTCTTAATTGGCCTTCAATTCATTTAATTCAGTTCATTTTGAGAACTCAAATTATGGCCATGTTAATAATACCAGTGACTGTTAAAGAAAAAGGAAAATCACAAGTATTTTTATACCATGGTGCAGGTATCCTAGTTACACTGAAGAAAATTAAGTCATATCTCTCCTTTGAAATCACACTAGATATTGGACTTGTCGTTACGCAGTGCATTAATAAAATGATACTTTTATTCTTATGTCTCATATTTTAAAAGTAATTCATGACTGAATTTTACTGTATCAGATATACTATATTTTTCTACATATTTTATTTATGCATTTATAAACCAGACCTAACACAGAAACTGGGCTTCACTAGTTTCCAAGGATGTTATGGCATAAAACTGTGTAAGAACCCTTCCTGAGTTGCTATTAACTTTATGCTATTTCAGATATGACAGCATTGCTTCATTTTCCTTGCCATCAACTGTAAAGTCTTAGGAGAAATCGAGAATTTTTATCTTGTCAACCTATCTAATCATGTCATTGCCTTTTCCCCCCTAATGGAGCGAATTTAAAAATGTAAAAGGGGGAAAGTAAATTTGAAAAATTTTCTCAAAACCATTGCAGCCTAAATGTATCCAAAATATAGTAAAAAGAGAAGCAGTGATATTTACATTTACTAAAAGCACTTGGAAAAATATTTAATTAATGATAGCTATAAAAAGAATCTCTGGCTATATCTCTTAATTGTCTTAGGTCTCATTTTTATGTAAGTCAAAGAATGATAACTGGTAACAGCAATAAAATAATAAGTTGCATCCAAAAATCATGTAAAGAAAAACCAGAAAAACGACAGTCTGTCAATATTGATGTGCCCGTTGCCTGATCACCACCTTTTAACAAAGTACTGTGCAGATATTATCAATATTTATAGTTTTCTGCAATTTGTTTTATGCTCAGTTTTCTTCAACATTAGTAGTTCTCACCCAGATGGAGTTAACTGGCATGTCAGCTCTCCCTTTCATTAACTGAGCACACGAAGAAGTGTTTGGCTCTTTCTTCAGCTGAAATGCAGCCTTCACCCAGGGTTTGACAATTAATTATTTCTAAATATAATTGGATCCATTGCTTTCACCACAGGCTCCTATTCTATCTGTGAAAAGTGTTAAAGAAGCTTTAGTGAATCTATCTATGGTGCCTACATTCTGAATTTCCTACCATAAAGTGACATGGTAAGGTCTGGAAGGATAAAGCCTAATGTCCAAGTCATCTTCCCCCCCACCAACACGCACACTCGCACAGGCACATAATTTGATATAAAAAGACTATAAGATAAAATGGAAAATTTAAGGATAAAAGGGTATATTCAATTTTGTATTTGTTTGACATGTCAGTTTTATTCATGCATATAAGATTAGTCTTCAATAATATAAAAATTAGTTCATCATCTTGTAAAGCATTAACATCTTATAGGTTTCCATAAGAGACAAACATCAAAACTAATATCTTCATTAGTTTATGTAATGGCATATTGGCAGTTACTGTCCTTTTCCTTTAGTAGTGCTGATGTTAGGCTTGTAATAGTTCTAAATTGTCTAAGAGTTAATGGTCTGTTATATGAGTTTAATACTTCTTAGTGAAAGAATATTAGATTATATTATGCAATTTGTAATATAACTTGATCTCTACCTCATAATCATGAGTGAGTGATATAATCTTTGTTGAAAATAAGGGCTTGCTTTTTATCTGCTGATATTTTACGTTCTGTAAGTGGACAATTTTAACTTTTTTATAATAAATTTATTTGTCCATCATCATCATCACACTCTGCTATAAGAGATAGAATGAGAATGAAAATAAGAATGCATGCTAAATGGCAAAGTTTTCTTGCTGAAAATAAAAATTTGAAAATTATTATATTAAAATTGCAAATTAAAAACATTATGTTATGTCAGAACCCATCTATACCCTTGTCAGGTTTTGCAAGAGTTTTATTTTTTTTTTTAAATTTTATAAGAGTTAAATTTGAATTGAAGCTAATGTAACTGACAAGAGAGAAATAGAAGCAATTGGCTTGCACTAAACAAGTTTGAATGGTTGTTAATGTGAATGACTTTCAGGCAGTGAATGTCAGGGAACAGTAGATTACTTTCTTTACCTCAGGCATTTTAAGCCATCTCCTGTGGTAGGGCTGACATAATTTCTCCTCTGCTCTTTCTTGAAATTGGGAAGCAAAGTAATTGGAATCTGGTAATTTTGGCCTATGGCTGATGAAGATAAATCATAACGAGCTATGGAATACACACTGACAACTCACACAGGGCTACAAGACTATGAATTTCCACTAATATATTAATCAAATATTGCTTCATTCTGATTTATATTCAAGCAAGTCTCAGAGCTGTTAATTATGAGTGTACTTATCATTTATTATTTTTGACAAAATTTCACATGCCAAACAAATTATTTCACAATGCAACATGGTATGCTTGTTAAAATATAAGGTAACTTATCCTTTCCATTATATCTGTCTACATAATTAGAAAGGTCTGGTGACTTAGTGGTAAGGAGTTACACTGCCAAACCAGAGGTACATGGTTCAAATCTATCAGCTTCTCCATGAGAGAAAGGCTGGAAATCTCTTCCTGTGAATCATGTGATTTACTACCTCTGAAGACCAGGTAGATGGTCAGCTCTGGGTCATTTGTAACTCAGTCATACATAACAACACATGACAATTCAGTTGGATTTTTTTTTACTTACAAGCTATTTGAGATTTTAAAATTATAATGGTGGAAAAAATGTTTTGACCAATTATCCTACTATTTTTTTTAATTTTTTCTAACAGAGGTTTTGGATTTCCATTCATTCTTTGCCGCAATTTTCTCCCTGCCCATCCCTCCCCACCAGCTTGCTTCCCCCTCCGAAGAGAGAAAAAAAAAAGAAAAAAAATTCCTTCATTAGTATACAATTCCCACGTCCCTTCCCCCCACCCCCCACCCTGAGTACGCTTCTCTATGCAACCTTAATTCTGGATTCCTGTGCTAACCATAATACTCAATCATATATCACTTCTAATCTGTTCTTTCCCTCATCTGTTTCAATGCAATATAATTTATCCAGTTTTTTCTGTCATACCCCCACCCTGATGTCAGACCCATTCTACAACAGTGGCACCATGCAGTATTTGTCCCTTTGTGACTGAGCTATTTCACTCAGCATAATGTCCTCCAGGGTCACTTCCTTGTTCAAGGACTCTGGTGCACTATTCCATGAGAAATTGCCCTGCTAGCTTTAGGATGGTGCCTGTGTGGTAGTCTGAATCCACCAGTGTCTGTGTGGTTGGAAGATAGTCATCTCATTATTTGTGATTTTGTAGCCTTGGAAAGCCACTAAACAGTCAGCCCTGAGTCATATCCTCTTCTACAGCAGTGAGTGAGTGAGTGAGGGAGTGAGGGAGTGAGTGAGTGTTATGGAAGCTTAGTTCATGAATGTGTTAATGATCTTGAACAAAGTAGATGTCTTCATTTAAATTTTCATAGCAATGAAAAAAAAAACCATCAAACTCTTTGCCATCGAGTTGTTGTTGCTGCCATTGTTGTTCTTACGTGCTGTAGAGTTGCTTGCGACTCATAGAGATTCTAAGTGCAAGAGCCCTGATACCTGCTCTATCCCTTGCCAGTCTTAGTGTCTCTAAAATACCTTCCCCCATTACCGCAGTCACTGAATCAGTCCATCTCGTGGGTGGTCTCTCTCTCTTTCTCCGTTCCTCCACCCTTTCAAGCATGATGCCCTTCTGCCCTTGCCACATGCCATCAAGTAGGAACTGATTATATCTGACTTTTTATTGGGTTTTCAATAAATAAATGTTTATTGATAAAACATTTGCTCAGTAAGGCTTTATACATAGTTTTACTTTACAACAATATTTTTTTCAATGCATTAGGCACTGGGCTATACTTCCTCACTTACACATCTGTATTATTGTAATCAATTGAATGATTTGAATAATCCTGTAAGAATAGATACTATTCTCTTCAGTAGGTATTTAAGAAAGTGGGATTCATAAAAGCTAATCTGTGATTGAGAGGAGCTGTAATTTACACCTAAACTTTTCATTATTTTCCATTGAATCATCTACTCAGGTTCTCCTTTTTCTTTGGTTTGAAATTACGTATTATAGTGGATTGAGTGGGATGCTCTGGTTTCCTACTGGGTAAGGAGTAGTAGTAGTGCTATTTCTAAGGCAACAAGTGCAAACCCACCAGCTGTGTTGAGTGAGAAAGATGAGCAGTCTCCTCCATTGTGATGTACTGGCTCAGATAAACCCATTGGAGACTTGGCTGTAAATTCCAATTCAGTGCAACATAACACTGGTGGTTTGACCACTAATAGGGTCAAACTCTCACCTTTACTGTTTCCTGCCCAGTCCAAATGTCTTTTAAGACTTTTTTTCTAATCTTTCAGCTAAAAAATTTTAATACCACAGCATACCCTCTGTTAAATTGTTTTGTGTGTACTGTATAAATAAGAACTTTATATATAAAACTAACAGGATATTTTGCCCTCTACAAGAACTCATTTTCATCTCTTTGCCTAAGTGATTGCATAATTGCACATTTCTTTGTTAATATGAGCATGTTATTTCCTTATTTTGTGAAGAATTTAAAATAACTCCACAGTAATATTCCTCCTCTTTTGAGTAATATGGACTTTTCTAACATCCTGGTAAAGAATAATTTTGAAGAAGTAGAAAAAGTTCAGGCCATAGTTGACATTTTAATCATTGTAGCATAATATACAATGTGCACTGTTGAAGAAAACAATCGAAAATAAAAGTTTACATGATGGGGTTTGTTCTATTTTTAGACATTATTCTATATTTTGTATTTTTTCCATTGACATCCCATTCTTATTGTAAATAGCATTTGTTCTGTGTTTAAACATCATAATCTGTTGCTAGCTATAGGAACGATTGATACTTATCATTTATCTTCAAGTCCTCACAAGAGGAATGTAAAAAGATTACAAAGAGGGAAAAAATTTTTTGTTACATCAGTGGATCTTGAAAGATAATAAATAGGTGTGTCCCGGAGAAGGTGAAGCCAGGTTGGTCCTTGGAAGCAAAGGTTTTGAAACACCACCTCACATACTATGAGAGTGTTGCCAGGAGAGACCAGCCCTTGGAGAAGGACACCTTGCTTGGAAGGGGGGAGGGTCAGTGCAAAAGAGGAAGACTCCGATGAGATGGCTTGATTACTTTGGTAGTGGGGACACCTTTATGGGAGCCAGGGAAATTGGCTGACAACAGGGCAAGGTGCAAAGGTGTATTATTATTAGCATTGCTATGAGTTATAGTCACACATGATAACACATGACAACAACAATGCTCATTTTTTTTTTAAGCACAAAAAAATTTATTAGTGGATCTGCTGTAAAATAGTTGAATAAAACAATGCTCATTTTTATATTCCCTTTATAATTGGTATTTTTAAAAGTGTGAAAACTAATTTTCTTATAATTTTTTTCAAATCTGTATTGGATTATACGTTCTATAAATAATTTACATAAAGGATTTAACTCAAGTTTTTTGTCGGTGTTACGTGCCGTCAAGTTTAGTATGACTCACAGTGACCATCTGAACAACACATCTGAACCATTTCCTATCCTGTGTCATTCTTATCTCTGATACACTTGATCCCATTGCTGCAGCCTCTGTGTCAATACATCTTGTTGAGGGCAGTTTGCCACCATTGACTACGAAACAGTAGTTACTATATCCAGATATATGTTATTCTACATAATTATAGATAGCAGGATAAGCCTCACTATTTTGTTCTGATGCTGAGGAAAAAGAATTGAAAGATGACAGAAATTCCTTGGAGTATTTATTTATAGTCTGTGTAAAGTTAATAATCTAAGGATTTTTTATTTATTTACTGGTTTTGAGCTATAATAAATTGAGTGTTACAACCTTTTAATATCTTTTGGATTCAGGTCCTATATTCAGTTATCCAACTAGGTTAAGCTCAACATTCAGCTTTTATATTCTTTCCATTTCATGAATTTCACTTCATTTTTCATGAAGATTACCTTTGTTTTGAGTAAACATTACAACTCTTAGATCTAAGGGAAACATTACAGTAGTGTCTTACTAATTTTTTTTAAATGAAAGTTGATAGATAACTTGGGTTTCAATTCATTCATTGGTACACATTTTCCTCTCTGTCCACTTCCCTCCCAGTTTGCTTTTCTCTTTGAGAAAGAAAATTTTTTCATTGCTGTCCACTTTACTTTTCAGTTCTTATTCTGGACTATTGTCATGCAAATAATGCCTAATCATATATTCCTTTTAAGCAGTTCTTTCCCCCCTGTGTTTCAACGTCGTGTACTTCTCTTTTCTTAATTTCCGTCCAACCTTGATATTTGTCCTTTTCTTTCTGTGAGATATTTCACTCTGCACAATGTCGTCCAGGGTCACCCATTTTGTATAATATTTCATGAGTTCCTTGTTTTTCAGTGCTGCATAGCATCCCATTGTGTGACTATTCCACAGCTTCTCTATCCATTTGTTTGTTGATGGACACTTGTGTTATTTCCATCTTTTTGCTATTTTGAACAACACAGCAATAAACGTGGGTGTGCATATATCTGCTTGGGTGTCAGTTTTAGTTTTTTTAGGGTATATTCCCAGTAGTGGAATTGCTGGATCAAATGGTATTTCCCTTGGAAAAGCTAGTGGATTCAAACTGCCTGCTTTTTTATTGACAACACATTTTCTTACCTCTGAGGCTGTAAAAGCTCTAAATATTTAATATCCAGTGACAATTAATCAGGAGCTAATAAATACACTTACGAGTGAATGTAATCCACACAAATTATACAGTTCCACTCTGTTAAATTTTGAGTATTTTCTACAAACAGTACAAGTATTAGACTGCCATTGATTTGTATTACATAACAAAATCTGAGCTCAAAATAATATAGCAACCAAAATAATATTTAATTAGCTATACCATTACTTGCTGCTTTAAAATTTTGCACTCTTTTTGGTGATTATATCACATACATTTCTTCAAGATCCTTTAGGGAAGATCTAAATTTACTTGTCATTCTAAAACACATAAATCTATCTCAAACATCAGTCTTTTAAAAAATAACAAGAATGGCATCTGGACATAGAGAAACCTGTGAACTAGAACTAGTCAAGCATCAGGAAACCATGGCTCTTACGTCTGCTTTGTGTTTAGTTGCGCGCGTGTGTGTGTGTGTGTGTGTGTGTGTGTGTAAAATAAAACAAGAAATCAAAGATAGATAACTAGATCTTTCCTTCCCTCTCTTTTTTTTTAAGCTTATAGAGCTCAGATTCTGACGTCAATTGTCAATTTTGCACAAGAATGGCTTATCTCCCCCTCCCATGCTTCACATCAAGAGCAACCTTGAAAGTATAAAAAGAAGAGGCAAAAGTCTGCCTGAGTGGCATGGTCTGTGGAGGGAAGAAATGAAAGCTGCCACCCCTTGCCTGAATATAGTGGGAAGCACACAGACCTGAAAGAAGTTTTCTTGTAGTCCATCCAGAGTAATGAGATGGCTGAATGAGGGCCAGGTGCTGAGGGAGCTATAGTGGTTTACTAGAAAAAGGGAGGAAAAAATAGATGTCCTCTTACCTTGTGGTCACAACAGTTATTACTGATTAAGTACTTTAAACTTGACAAGATGGAGAGGGGACTAAACTACTGACTAACAGTATAAGGTGGACATCTCTGGTTCACCCACAAACCCAAAGGAAAACAGAAAAGAGAGTTTGGAAGCAGATGGCTGTTGACTTCCTACCCTGTTATCAGCTTTATAAGCATTGTAGCTTCAAAAGGGCTGCTAAAACCATTGGAGTAATCACCCCTGCTGTGTCTGATCTGGTTTTCTGGCAGAAGCATCAATTATCTCCTCAAGAAAGAAAAGGTCTACTCAGTGCAATCCCTACTCACAAGTCCCACTGGATCATTCTCTATAGTAACAGCAATCACAGACCACCAACCAGTCCATTCAGTTTTAAAGGAATCTTTACTTGGAAAAGCTTGATTCTGACATGTTTGGTACTTTTCCAAGATTAGTGATGTGTCTAATCTGTAGCCAAGGCTTTGTGTTTTCAGCATGTTTGACTAGTTTAGCGTTTCATTTGGAAGAGTTGTAGAAAACACACATATCATCAGTGAGATTCAAACATAATACTTTATGAGGAGGAAAAATTACTGTATGATTAGTTTTCCCTAGTGAATTCTCTTGGGAGA
>NW_006399789.1:20671373-20671910 GCF_000299155.1 Elephantulus edwardii
ACATACCACAAACTGCCAAGAGAACTAACAAGTCTGTCATAGAGATGGTGAAGCCAAGCTGCTCCTTGGATGCAAGAATTTTGAAGCTCTCTCTCATACTTTGGGCATGTGGCCAGGAGGGACCAGACCTGGCAGAAGAACATCATGCTTGGAATAGTGGAGGGCCAGCATGGGAGAAGAAGACCCTGCATGATACAGATTGACACAGTAACTGGATTAATAAGGCTAGATGTCTCAGAGACAGTGAGATTGGCTCAGTCTAGAGTAAGGTTTAGAGCTATTTTGCATAGGGTCACTTGACTTGATGGCATGTAACAACAGCAAGAAGTCATATTTATTATAGATTACATTGCCTGGAAGCATAGTCACTGTTTACATGAGATGCATGTTTTGCTTGCCTGAAATTGTATTTACTATGTACTATTTTTTGATCATGATTTCTGGATCTCCAGTGACCTAATTGGTACAGAGTTGCTCTCCTAACCCAAAGGCAGGCAGTTCAAATTCTTCAGCTGTTACATCGGCCGGGGGGGGGGG
>NW_006399789.1:20672365-20674342 GCF_000299155.1 Elephantulus edwardii
TTGTGAACAAAGCTGTGATAAACATGGGTGTTCACATATCTGCTTGGATGTCATTTATGGTCTCTTTAGGGTATATTCCCAGTAGTGGAATTGCTGGATCAAATGGTATCTCTATTTGCAACTTTTTGAGAAAGCGAGGGTTCAGATCTTTTGTTAGTAGAGTTGTACTTGACTCAACAGCACCTAACAACAACAAATAGGATAAGGTGTATATTCCACTTTAATCCTATGTCTGTATTATAGTGAATACTTGATCATAAAATGATCAAGATAGAGTAGAGCTCATATAAAACCTTAATTCTATATCCTTTATTAATAAATACTTTCTCACAAAATGGGAGGCTATTATTATTGCCACATAAATTCATTGTTCTATGATCTCCTTTAACCCTAATTTCCAACAAATCCAGAAATTAAAATCATTAAGTTAATGAACATCAATTGTTTTAATGACAGACTTAAAATTTTGACATAATCTCAGTCAAAATTGCTTTCTTACTGGACCTATATTTTCTTTCAATCAGAATATTTGTCACACAATATGTCATATTTGAATTATTGAAAATAGTTGGAATTATGACTCACAAGTCAAAACATAATTTTCGTTATAGAACACTAGACTTGGCACCTTTATGTCTCATTTTCAATATTAATATAAAAAGTTCATGCTATTAATCTTCTACAAGGATAAACAAATTCTGAAAGTTTTACTAAATTCACCTTGATTATATAGATAAAACCAAAATATGACCATGGCTGATCTTTTTCATATGTTTGTGATTTCCTGTCTACCTATTTGCATATATGTGTGTTTCTGAGTCTTCAGTGAAAATGTGAGACTCAGGAGGGTGGAGGTAGATAAGCAGGTGTTTGTGTAATGTGATAAGAGGTTGTATTTTCAAAGAATTAGTAACAGTCAACGGTGTGAACACACTCAGGGCAGCAGAAAAAGCTTGACAGGAGTGACATGTGGACTGCCTTTGGATGAGGAAGGCAGGCAGGGTGGGGAGGGAAAGAATGATAATCCCAGGAGAGGAAACGGTGGTACAAAGAATGGTCCCTTCAGAGCCTAGTGAGGCTTACAGGACATAGCAATTTAATAAATTTTTTACTTCACGTACAATGAAGAGTTCCATCATCAGTCTCTTTCACATGTATCTTTTGTTTTGTGTTTTGTTTCACTTTTTAATAGTCTATTTGACTATTTTCCCAATATGTATTAATGGAAGGCAAAGAGAGTGAACCATAAGATGTTCTAGATAATTGTAAAAACAAACAAACACAAAATTTGAAAAAAATAGTAACTCTAAACCCAGTGCAGTAATTACTGATCTTTTTCTTTAACCACTCTCTCCCCAGGTGTTTTACATTTTGGCTTGTTGGCTGTTTTGGTAGTGAACGTTGCAGTCAGATTCTCTGAACATATTGATATAATCTGTAACTCAAACTAATAAGAATGGATATCTTAACACTACAACCTATGCCCAGGCCATGAGCAAGCTATTCCATCTCCCAGAGGAATGGAAATAGGTAATTATGGTTATTGAGGAGGCTCCTGTAATTCTTATAAAATTGGACTATTAAAACTCCCCAAACACCTTTCAACAAAATAAATGTCTGAAATTAGCTGAAAGTGATCTTATTTCAAAACATATTCTGCAACTCTTATCCTCTTACATTGGAATCAAAAGATTGTGTAATGAGCATACATGGAGTCTCCGGGTTACCGATGAGTTACAGTCTTAACTATGTCTTTTAAAGAATTTTAGGAATGGGTGTTGTATGGTTCCTATGTAGCCTTACTTTAGTGCGAAAAAAAGCTTTTCAGTAATTTTAAAGCTTCTTGTGAAAGTGATTATGAATATGATGAATAAAGTCAGGGGTGTGCTCACCAACTTGCGTCAAGAAATCTGCAGAACAACCACTTGGCCAACTGACTGGAAGACATCTATATTTGTTCCCACCCCAAGGAAGGGT
>NW_006399789.1:20674442-20682374 GCF_000299155.1 Elephantulus edwardii
GGGGGTAGGCATTCTCCTCACATGTGATTTACAGCCTCTGAAAATCCACTGGCAGAAGAGCTGAGTCTGATCTTACTCAAATGCCACGAGTGAGGATTTCTGTTTTAAGGTGATAAAGTAACATAGTGTGTTAAGTGTTGAGCTGCTTGCAGAATGGTCAGCTGTTCATATATGCCAACCAGTCCTTAAGATAAAGGCTGGCAGTGTCCTCTTTTAAATATTTTAAACTTCAGAAACCAGAGGGAAGGGCACCATGAGTTTATTTTTGTTGTTTTCTGTATTAGTTAAGTTTCAGGATATCTAAATAACTGATTCAAGGGAATATATAAAGCTATTTCTGCTGATAAAGATCAAAACATAAATATAACATTGCTGTGAATTTACAGAAATTATTTGTTAGTTGAGCTCTGATAGCTAGTAGTAAGGAGTTGCCCTCCTCAAAGGGAGGTTACTGGACTCTACCAGATTCTCCAGAACAGAGAGCTGGGCAGTTTTTACCTCTGTGGCTTTCACCCTTTGAAAGCCGACTAGATATTCAGCCGTGAGTTGGTTCCAACTCAGTGACAATGAGTTTGAGTTTTTATTAAATTGATGACCCTTTCAGAGGGAGATCATTGCTAGTCTATTTCTCCTGATAGAAATACAGAACACAATTGATGAAATCTTTGTGACAAGACTCTAGTATGAATTGGATCAAGCTCTTATTTTAATAACCAGGTTTACAGAAAATATTAGGCATTTGTTATTTTGTACCAGTGAGTCATATCATAACTGGGTTTAGAAAAATAGTAAGTCTTCTAGGAGATTTCTTCTGGAAACGATCTTTCTTTTGGGCAGCAGCAGCTGGTGGATTCTAACTATGTACCTTTCCATTGTTAGTACAATTCCTTACCACTAAGGCACCAGAGCTCCCTGGTGCCATTTAGGAATCTATTAAAAATATTAAATGAGTACAATAAAAATGATAAAATATAGGAAGATATAAAATCTATATGGTACATTATTGTTTTAAATTTTAAAACATGATAGAATGTACCAATATATCAAAAGGCCTTAAATCCTATCAACCAAATGTAATGTGTTGATATTTCTTAGATTCTTATTTGAATGAATAATTTATAATTGAGGGAAAATGGGAATCCCAGAACACTTGATTGTGTTTATCCAAAACATATACGTGGACCAGGAAGCAGTCCTCAAAACAGAGCAGGGAAATACGGCATGGTTTAAAATCAGGGAAGTGGTGCATCAAGGATGCATCCATCACCATAATTTTTCAATATATATGTGGAATAGATAATTTGGGAAACAGGGCTTTATGAGGAGGAATGTGTTATTAGGATTGGATGAAGACTCATCAACAACCTACGTTATGTAAATGACACAACTTTGCTTGCTGAAACTGAAAAAGACCTGAAGTGCTTTTTGCAGAAGGTCAAGGACTGTAGTTTTCAATATAGATTGAAGCTCACCATCAAGAAGACAAAGATTCTCACCACTGGGCCAATTGGCAGCACCATGATGGATGGAAAAGAAATTGAGGATGTTAACAATTGCAGTTTGCTCAGCTCCACAATCAACACTCTTTGGCCCCAGCAGCCAGAAAATGAAAAGGTTAATTACCTTGAGAAAAGCTGCCATCAGGGACCACTCCAGCATGCAAAAGAGCAACTATGTTAGTCTAGAGACTAAGGTGTGCCTAGTCTAGGTCATAGTCTTCACAATTAATTGCTATGCCTCAGAGAGCTGGACAATGACTAAGGATGGCAGAAGAAGAATCTATGTCTTCTAATTACATTGCTGGAGAAGATTCTTGAATATACAATGGACTGCCAAGAAAACAAATACTTCTGTCTTGGAGAGTATGAAACCAAGTTTCTCTTTGGAGGTTGGGATTTTGAAGCTCCATCTCACATACTTTGGGCAAATGTCCAGGAAAGACAGGTCCTTGGAGAAGGACATCCTGCTTGGAAGGGTTGAGTGACAGTGCAGTAGAGGAAGACCCCAGATGGGATGGATTGATACAGTAACTTGACCAATGGTTGTTGGTATGTTGACATCAGTGAGACTGGCTCAGGAGAGGACAGGTTTCAGAGCTGCTGTGCATAGGGTTGCTTCTGTGGGTCACAGGCAAGTTGACGGCACACAACAACAACAGGTACATGAAGAGCAATTACATTTCTTTAAAACTTTTCTATATACTTGACTTTTTTATATAATAAACATAAAAATGAAGTATAACTTTGGGTATCTCATTGCTTTTTCATCTTATATAACTACCCAAATAACAAATTAAGAGAATCTATAACAGCTGGAAATTGGGTTATCATTTTCATTATCTTTTAAAATTATCACTAATTGCATTCTTATTTCTTCTTTGATGAAGTATTCCTTAGGCAGATGATTTACTTTCTGAACTTTCTAGTTTTAATTACGTGTATGATATTGTGGTCAGAAATTGAGGTAGAGCAATTTACGCCTTTCTGCAACTTATTAAGCTTTTTCCTCATTAGTCCAGTAAGGATTTTATTTTTATATTGCAAAGAAATAGGATGTTTAAAATAAATCATATTATTCCAGAATGTGCCATTTTACTCTTATCAAGCATTTTTGTTGCACTGTTAAACTCAGCTGTGTCATTTTGCACTACCATGATCTTTCAGATAATAATAGGCTTAGTGGTTTATTTGATAGTCCTTGCGTTGCCAACAGAAAATTAAACAGTTGAGATCCATCAGCTACTCTGCAAAGAAAGATGAGCAGTCTCCGCCTGTGGAATTGACTGCCTCTCAAAAACCACAGGAGGGTAAGTTATGCATAAATTCTGACTTGATGGTACACTACAACACTAATAGACCTATCAATAAAACTAGATTGTGACGTGTTTTGGGCTTTGTGTATATTTTGTGAAGAAAGTTAAAAAAAAAACAAAACACCCAACAACAACAACAAAAATAAAACCACAGAAACAAACACACCAAAAACCCAATCGTGGGTTTTTACTCAACATAGTGACACTTTCACATTTCTTTGAAAGGTTTAAAAAAATTCTTTTTTAATATAATTCAAATTGGTCATATAGCGAACCACTCACTCCCTAACAAAAATGTAATAAAAAATTTATTTATTGTAAAGAATACTTTAAAAAAAATAGTGTAACTTGTATGCCTGTATAATTATACAGACAGCTGTGGTGGCCTAGTGGTAAGGGATTGTGCTGTCAACTCAAGGTGCAGTCTAAACTCAAAGGTATGTAGAGCTGCTCTGTGGGAGAAAGACGCACACGTAGTCAACTCCTGTCCCAACTGCACAGCACACAGAAACAGCTTATTAACTAATATATTAATTTCTGGTTTGGGATTTACCACAGTTTCTTTCACCCTCATATTCTTATGTGGAAAGCATTATCAGGCAAAGCTTCTAGAGCAAGCTTGAAGAATTATACTTTTTGCTTGCTTTTAAAACATAAAGAAAAGCAACCAAAGAAATTCTCACTTAATTTATGCTCCTTTTTGTCAGGCTTGTACATTTTTCAGGGCATCTTTTTTATTACATGTCAATTAATGTTAGAAAATATACTTTTTTGTAAGAGTATAGCTTTATAATCCATTCTAATTTTACTCAAATCCATTCAACTATTGTTGTTCCTGTTCCCAGATTTTCTTTTCTAACTTGGTCACCGAAATTCACTGAGTCATAACCTTCACAAAATGGCATTTATTTCTCTTTTGGGGAGGAGGTATTATGTCCTATAGCTGCTAATATGCCATATGTTTATAAATTTAAAGTGTGCTTAAACACACAAAATGTTTTCAGGTGTTCAAATTTATTTTGAAATAAGCGTGGAGAAATTTCAGTAAGTTACATTTCATAAGGAGAAATCAAAGATATTAAAAGATGACATCTCTTAAATATAAAGTTTTAAAACTTAGTTGTTGATTATTAATATACATTAATTATTTATCAACATAGTATTTAGATGAGATGTAAGTGTAAGATGCAAGTGGGAATATTAAATTATACATACCTATTTTGACACTTGTGTTAAATCTGAGCGAATAAACCTGAGTCAGCTTTCTCTGTCCTGAAGGAATTTTTCTGTCATCCTAATCGTGTGATCCAATCATAAGTCAATTCTTAGCTAAAGAATAAATGTTTCTGCATTTGTGAATTTTCATCATCATTACTGATGGCTTTTACAAATTCCCCCTTTTTTTTTCTTTTTGAACCATGTGAATTGAAGCTGAGTTTAATAAATGCAGGCTCCAACAATACTTTTATACTGATAGTTGTAAGTCCTTTTAAGGACTTAAGTTATTTTAGTATTGTAGAGGACAGGGCCAATTTTTCATGGGAGTATTGGGTGAATAAATTTTCATTGAATGAAATGATTAATAAGGACTGGCTGAATTTCTCATATTTCATTTAGCAGGTATTGTGTTTAAAACGTGTCATTGTCTGTTGAAAAATCATTGATATACCTTCTTCCTAAATTTCTTTTATGAACTGGAAGATCCGTAGAGAGAAGGACAGTGTATTTACTCAGACATGCTATCATCAAGTCAATTCTGACTCATTGGGACATTCCGTGGGGTTTCTTTCAAAGACGCCTCATCTTTATTGAACAGAAATGTCACCTTTATCCCTCGAAGATCTGATTGTAGATCAGACATTTGTGATTCATAGATTTGCATAGACTGATTGGCACGGGTAGAATATCCTACCTGTCTTCCTAGTATGCTAATATGGAAACTTTCCTGAAAATGTTCATAATCCTGATATCTAAGGATCTTCCTCCAAATAGTTGACGATTACACATGGTGTTCCTTCTCTGGGAACCAAATATTGGCCTCCCCTATGAAAGATGATAATTCTACCACAAAACCACAGCCACCACACGTCATCTTGTTAATCAGCCAACATATTCACATAGTTTTACTTTTCCATCCAATATTTCTTTTATATTTCTGTAAAGTAAACTGTGTAGTATTTGTTCTGGGTCATATCCACTTTACTATTATCTAGACAGCAAAGACATACACCAAATTAGAATTTATATATATATGTTTATGTTTATATTTATATATTCATTTCAGAAGGATGACATTTGTGTGATCAGTTTTGCAAATTCAGTGTACTAAGTGCGGCTCTTGATCAATAAGGGAGGGAGTGATACATGTTGACAATCCCATCACCTTTATCTATCTGGAGTTGTTCCTCTTTGTAACTGCACATGTTAAAGCTATTCTGTTATCATAGTCTGCCAGCACTCTGCAAAGCCTTTCTGGTTGAGCCAGCATTTTACCATGTAAAACTGTAAAATCCTGTTTCTGTACCCTCTACCCTTGCATTAGGTAGTGGGACTTGTAAAATGGTTCATTCCTTAGGATATTTAGTTTACACTCTTAACATTAGAATTCCCAGTTCAGCCTTCTTGTTTCCCATTGTAAAGACAATTTTTTGGTTCTGATATTGTTTCCATTGCTCAATATTTCTACCTCTCTTCTGTCCCCAACTTGTTAGAGTACTCACTCTAGCTAGATTGCTTTTCCTTAATATTCTTACACTCCCAGATTGTCACACTTCAGCCTTGAATGAACAGTATGATCTTTGTGATAAGATGTCCCCAGTTTTTTCTCTCTGCTCTTGGCTCTTGTACAAGACCAGTTTACCAGAAGCTTTCTTTCTCTGTGTTTCTTCTTTCTGAAAGCCACTGGTGACCTTAACAATGTCCCTCTCTTTCTTTCAAGCGTGCAAGCATGCTCTTAACTCTGCAGAAAATCTGACCTGTAATTTTCATAAGAAAAAGGAAAGTGTTTTGATACGAACTCTGTGATGACCCTCCTTGCCTTTCTTGCCTCAATGAGGTTTTGTTTTGTTTTTTGCTTGGGTTTTTTTTTTTTTTTCATTGTCTTCATTCTGACCTTGTGGCAAATATATCCTGTGTCTTCTTCAAGTATAATAGCACCATCCTCAGTCCACCTCTTCTTAACTTGCTGTTGGTTCTTCATAGATCTTTTCCCTCAAATAATTCCTCTCATCATTTCATGTATTTCTCTTCGTTCCTTCAGTCAGCCTACAACTATTCACATCTCATAAAAGGTTTTATTTTTACTCCAATTTTCCCTCATTATGATGTGTCTTTATTACACTAACAAATTGAACTGTTTTTCATCTGACACATTCTGTCTCTACAGGATTTCCTCACTCATTAGTCAGTTGTTAGATGTTTCCGTGACTACTCCATTGAAACCTTCTCATAGAAGTTTTTAATAATCTTCTCAGAGACAAAAGAGTAATTCTTGGCTAACATCATCTCTGCCACAAGGAGTTTTTTAAATGTAAAATAGACACAAAATTATTTATTTTATATTTTTAAACTATTCATATCACTACTTTGTACCTATTTAGCCTCTGATATATAGATATATAAATAATGTATGCACATTTATAAATTTATGTGTGTGCAAATATATTTATGTGTGGGTATATACTACATATAAATATATTGCTGCTTTTTTATTAACAGTTATTTAATCTACACTTGTTAACTATGAAAAATTGTTAATATTTTCTACAACTTTTTGGAAATCATCTCATTAGACATATTGATCTTTGTGACTTTTTTTACCATTTGTTTCCTTCTCATAACTAAACTAACATATGACGTCCTGAAGAGAACTCTACAGCTGTAGATTATGGTAAAACATAAGCTTCCTTTCAAAATGTATTTGTGTTTTCTGTTTCTCTTTGCTCCCTTCTTTACTATTTCTTATGGTTGTGCACATTCCCTAAATGAAATTTAGCAATCATATGACATTTCTTTGCTTTGTTTCAGTACAAAATATCTTTCAAATAAACATTTAGAAAAGATAAAATCCATAAAATAAGTTCCTTTCTTCTTCCTAAATTAACTTTTCAAAGTGCAGTCTCTGTTTTACAAGCCATTCTACTAAGATTAAGATGAGATTAGTTGTTAAAAGGAGTTCAAAATGTCCCAAACAGTTAATCTCCTGTACCACTCCATCATTCTTGACATTAACTGTTCCTCTTCTTTTCAAGTCCCCCATATCTGTCTATGTCTTTTAGAGTCTGTGGTTTGCTGGAAAGTCTTACAAAAACAAAAAACCCATCAGGAAAATGACTCAAATTTTGCAGGCCAGTATTGCTGAGACCAATTAGTGGTGGGCCAGAATCTTTCCCCCTTAGTTGTGGTGCCACTGGATACTGTGACCCATTAGAGTGAACATTTCAAGAGATATTGAGAGTATTGAGCTTCGATAAGCTTATTATATAGGCGTCCAGTAGGGTATGTCCTGTAGAGCGTGCAGCCAGAGTGATCTTTGGAGGCAAGAATAATGAGGCTTTGCCTCACACACTTTGGGAATGTTCTGGGAGGAGCTATGCCTTGGAGAAAAACAAGATGCTGGAAAGGGAGAATGACTGGTGAAAGAGAGAAGGATGGATGACACAGTGACTACCATAGTGGGCTCTGGTGTGTCAGGAAGTGTGGGGATCGCACAGGATAGAACACAGAGTTCAGATCTTTTTTTTTCTTTCCATTTTCTTTTTACATCTTTTTTTATTATTGTTATTATTATTATTATTAATTTCAATGAACATCTGCAGAGAATTTGGAATTCCATTCATTCATTGTTGTACTTTTCTCCAACCCCTACCCCCCAAGTTCTCTCCTCTCGTAGAAAAGCAAAAGACAAACTCCTTCATTGGTACACAATCCCCTCCCCCACCCTGCACATCCCCAAACCCACCCCAAGTGTACTCCACTCTGCAACACTAATTCCAGACTCTTATGATAATCATAATGCCCTAAAATATGTTGTTGTTTTGTTGTTATGTGGCATCGAGTCACTTGCAACTCATAGCGACCCTATGTACAAAAGCCTAAATTCCGCTCTGTCCTGTGCCAAT
>NW_006399789.1:20687725-20722745 GCF_000299155.1 Elephantulus edwardii
ACTCTAGACACCAGTAGCCAGGAAATTAAAATGCATATTGCAATGGGAACGTCTGCTGTTAGAGACCTCTCCAAAGTACTGAAGAGCAATGGTGTCTCTCTGGAGACAAAAGTGGGTCTAATACAGGCCATGGTCTTTGCAATAATTTGTTATGCATCAGAGAGCTGGACAATGACTAAAGAGGATAGAAGGAGAATTGATGCCTTTGAGCTGTTGGTGCTGGAGAAGAGTATAGAGGGTACCATGGACTTCTAGGAAAACAAACAGATTCTTCCTGGAAAGTGTCAAACCGGGTAGCTCCTTGGAGGCAAGGATTCTGAGGCTCTGTCTAACATACTTTGGGCATGTTGTAAGGGGAGACCGGTCCTTGGAGAGGGACTTCATGCTTGCACTGCAGGAGGGGAAGGCCCTCTATGAGGTGGATTGATTCAGTGACTGGGGAAATTGGGATGGGTGTATCGGAGATGGTGCAATAAGCACAGGACAGGGTGTAGTTTAGGACTGTTGTACATTCGGTCGCTATGAGTCACAAGAGACTCGATGGCACATAACAACAACAACTATTTAAAGTAGAACTAATTGCGATAACATTAAAGGGCCTTTATAAGTCAGATGTTTGCACCTTAGGAATTTCCTTTTAAATGAATTTTAATGTATTATGATAGATGTGAACTTATATAAACATTGTATAAAGCTTTCATTTATTGAGATGTTAGCTCCCCTCCCCAGTATTGAGACTACCTCCTAGGTTTCATACCAAATATTTGCATGCACTGTTGATTTCCATTCTTCCCATTGTCTTATGAAATTTATGTTATAAACCTCATTTAAAATAATTAAAGAGATAAATTTAAGTAGATTATAGAGTGTTGCAAAGCGCATGAATACTACTACATGTGGATTGGTCTGTCTGATTAATTCCAAAGCACTCTACTGAATCTATACAATACCGTAGTAATATAATTAATATAACAACTATTCAAAGGAGAAAATATTACTCTCAGGTCAGACAAATCCATTGTACCATTTCCATATCTTATTTTTCTTTAATTTTACAATTATCCTTATCATTACTTTCACTGTTGTTATTTTGTTGCCCCATTATTTGTTGTAGGCCATGTTGTAATGGTTTTGTTTGCTAGTCAGTGACAGCTTACACCACAATGTCACGCAAGCTGATTCTGTGTGTAATTTTCTTTGATTACAATGCATCAGTTATTTATGTAAGATATGGTCAATGAATTTCCCTTGAAATCATAGAAGCAAGTAATTAAATACTGCCACTTTCCCAACTTCATTCCTCTGGAAGGAAATCACAAAATCTTAAATAAAACAGGTCTCATTGCACCAAAGTTAATTAACATGCAAATAAATTGCCTACACACTAGTGATTGTTCTTAATGGGTGAATCAATGTAGCTGGACACATCCTCTTACAGTAGACTCTTTGTTTGGTTTTTTTGTCTGGGGTGGGGTTTATAATTGGAAAAAAATTTGAAAAGAAAGGCATTGATTGATATATTGAGGAAATTCTAAAAAATGCATCTGTACCTTCTTAAAGGCTATAAAATCTTTTCAGGAAAGAGAATGTGAATGGTTAGTATAAACCATTTGAGTTGGGTGAGATTTTACAGGAGCATTTTTATATCCTATCTGAATAGAAAATATTTGTTTCTAGAGTTAAAAAAAAGCCCATTTGGTAGATAACTAATAGGAATGCCTACGTTTCAAGCTGAGAGCCATTCCCCAGGAGAAAAATTAGGTGTTCATTTTCATTGAGATAGACAGCCTCGAAAACCATGTGATCATTTATAATCTGAGTCAGTATTAGCTTCATGACAATGGATTTTGTGACGGTTTTAGCTTATACATTTGAAGTGAAGGTCTTTAAAAAAAGAACTTTGGTATTATCATTTTAACTACTAAGTACTCAACTCCACAGCACCTAACAACAATAACTAATACTATAGTCTGTAATTTCATAAAGCTTTGATTGTCCTTTGCCATCACGTATGCTAAGGCAATTCTTTGAATAAATATTTTCACATTTTAGCAAGTAGAAATTTTCCCTATCATTTATTAAGCCAGTTTGTATGCAAAGTTCTACTTCCTTACTTAGTATATATGTCATTACATACTCTGGCACTAAATAAAAATGTACCTCCTGACTGTTGTTTGGATGTGCAACTTTCCAACAAGTTCATCAATGTCCCTTTTAAAATGATACCAAACAAAAAACCAAACCCACTTCCCACAAGACAGTTCCAACTATTTCTCCCCATAAAGGTTTTGATGCTGTAAATCCTCACAGGATGAAACTACCCATATTTTCCCTCAAGCATCTGTTGAATTAGAAGTTCTGACCTTTTTATTTGTAGTACAACATGTAACAAACTACCATAGCTCCCAAAATATAGGAGAGTGAGCATATAACCAGTATGGGGTATAACGGACTTTTACCATTTTTATCTGGTTACAAACATTGCACAATTCATGGCATTCCACATATTTTTCAGTCATGTCAAACTCCTACATTTGTTGTTTCTTTCTATCAGTTAATTACTATACAGATTTCTCCTTTTACCTGCTCTTCAATTGCAAGGGTCCTTATATTTTTAAAAATAGTTAAGTGGCAAGTTAGTAGAGATTGAGCAGATATTAAAGTCTTGTCTTTTCTGTGCAGAGAGGAGAAGCCTCTAGATAAATGCTAATGATTTTCGGTCTATCAGATGTTTTCATATGCAATTTATTATTAACAAAATTGGAGTACTTTGTTTTCCAAAGCAGATTCTTCCAATTTCTTTCACCCCCTCAGCTGTCAAATTGTATAACCTCATGATTAATCCCCCTCCCCCTGCACATCCTCATCCCTCTGCTTCCACCCTCCCCTCCTTGGATCCTTACACTCATTCTATAATAATGGTTTTATACAATAATTGTCCTTGTGGGACTGAGTTAGTTCGTTCAACATAATGCTCTTCAGTCCCTCCCAAGATAGGTAGTGGTGGTGGTGTTGTTAAGTACCGTCGAGTCATAGACAACCCGTAGTAACCCTATGAACTAAAGACCTGAACACTTGGATAACTTTCATAGATAGGTATTAATTTCCAAAATAATTGCTCCTGCATGGTGCATATTATTCCATTGTGTGAAGGTACAATAATTTCTCAATTCATTTGTGTCTGGACATCTGGGCTGATCCCATGTTCTTGAGATGTTGAGTAATGCTGCTATGAACATTGGTGTACAAGTCTCCATTTATGCCTCAGTTTTCATTTTCTCAAGGTATATTCCAAGTAGTGGAATAGCTGAGTCATATGGAATTTCTATGTTCAGCTTTTTAAAAAAGCATCAAACTGCCTTACTGAATGGTTGTACCATTTATAATCCCAGCAACAAGGTAGAAGAGTTCCCTTCTCGCCACCTCCTCTCCAACATCTATTACTTGCTGCCCTCTTAAACTTTGTCATTGTTACTTGCGTGAGATGGTACCTCATTGTGGCTTAGACTTGGCTGTCTCTTATTGCCAGTGATTTAGAACATTTCTTCATGTGTCTGTTACCATTCTAATATTTTCCTTTGTGAAAATTCTTTCCATTTCTTTTGACTATTTTGTAATTTTGTATCTTGTGGAGGCCCAGGAGTATTGTGTTCTTCTAAGACTCTTGTCTGAGATGGTATTACCAAATGTTTGTTCCCAGTCTGCAGGTGTTTTGTTTTGTTTTGTTTTGGTTTGGTTTTTTTGGGTTTTTTTTTTCCCCAACCTGTTGGGAAAAGTTTTTGATGCACACATGGATTTAATCTTCAGAAGGTCCCATGCATCAATTACATCCTTTTCAGATGGTGCATTTCTGGCTGTATTTTACAGTCTTGCAATACCATGGACTTCTAAATCCAAGTTGCTCAGTTTGTTTCTTCTGAACTTTATGAGTTTGGGTTTTACTGTAAAGTCTCTGATCCACCTTGAGTTGATTTTTGTGTATGGTGTGATATGTGGATCCTGGTTCAGTTTTCTGCAAGTCAAAGTCCAGTTTTGCAAGCACTGTTTGTTGAAGAAGTTGCTATATCCCCATTTGATCACTTTGATTTCCTTCTTGAATATCAGTTGACCATAGATAGCTGAGTCTTTTTCTGGGTTCTCAATTCTGTTCCATTGGTCCATGTGCCTGTCATTGCACCAGTATCATGCTGTTTTGGTTACTACTGCTGTGGTTTTGAGGTCAGGGAGTGCTATGCCTCCCACCTCATTTTGGTTTTCAGAAGTGTTTTGCTTATTCAGGGTCTCTTGTATCTCCAAATAAATGTCACAATTTCCCTTTCAGTCTCCTTGAAAATGAATTTGATATCTGGATTGAGATTACATTGACATGTAGACGGGTTTTGGTAGGATTGTCATTTTCACCATATTGAGTCTTCCTATCCTTGAACAGGGCACATTATCCCATTTCTTTAGGTTTATTATTGTGCCTTGTGGAAATGCTCTGTAGTTTTCTTCGTAAAATTCTTTTGTATCTCTAGTTAGATTCACTCGTAATTATTTCAATTTGTGGTTGGCTTTTGTAAATGGTATTGCTTTCTTGATTTCTTTCTCTGTGTTCTCTTTGTTTCTGTAGAGGAATCCTACTGATTTTTGGATATTGACCTTAAATCCTGCCACTCTACTAAACTGGTCTACTAAATACTAAATGTTTTGGTTGTTTTTTTTTTCTGTTGAGTCTTTGGGGCTTTCTGTGTATACTATCATATCATCTTATGCAATTATTTTTTGTTTTCTTTTGATATTACTTACTGTTAAGTGTACCCGGCATATCAATGGCTTGAATTCACTAGCTCCTTCTCAGGAAATAAGTGGACAGTCTCCTTGCATAAAGAGTTGCAGCTTCTGAAACACGATGAGGGTCACTCTGAGTCAGAATCAACTCAACAACAGTGGGGTTAGGATATTATTAGACTTGGAATCCACATTTTTTTTCTGTAAGAAAATTCTTTTTAAAGGTTGGAAATTTATAGTACACTCTTCAGCACTCACTCAATGAAATTCTACTGATATGAAGATTTTTTTGTATGATAATAGAAGATACAGTTTTTATTTTTCTATTTCCATGAGGCAAACACATATTTTCTTTTACCAAATATTACCTGCTAGGGAGCTCTGATGGTCTTATTGGTAAGAAGCTACACTGCAGTCCCAAAGGCATGTGGTTCAAATCTACCAGCTGCTCCAAAGGAGAAAGACAAGCAATTCCCTCCCTTGTAATTTACTTTAACTCAAAACTCCCTGGAAAGTCTGCTTTGTGTTGGTTCTGACTCGATGGTACAAAAAGCCAATAGAAAACAATTGAGATTTATTCCACTTTCTTTGTACAGTTTAGTCTATAAGTCTAAAACTATACTAATGTCCGTTATATAGAAAACTATACAAGCCTCATAGATTTTGGAAATAATTTCTCTGGAGTCAGTAATGCTTGTAGTTCCATATAATATTTAATATGAAATATATACAACATTAAGTGTCATTGTTAAACCTTACACAGATTATTACTTTAGTGAAATAGTTATATACTTAAAATACGATTATCCATATTCATAAACATTTCCCATATTTATTTGTATAAACCATCGATAAATTTTCTTTTCTGTATAGCATTTATATACATGACAAATAACAACATACTTGCTACTAATATAAGCAGTTAAAAATGGCCAAAAAAGGTTTTTACACAGAGGCAGCACCTCAGAAGATAACAGGAGAGCAAACTGAGGTAGAAGAATGAGCTCATTAACGTGGAATAGGCAAAACGCTCCCACTTTAGTTCTCAAGTGCCTGTTTTTTCAGGCTATTCATTTGTATTAAAACATGTTCCTAATTGAGGCAATTATATGATGCTTGTAGATTTTGTAAATGAGATATGAAATCATTGGGTATTATACACTTCTCCACAGAAGCATATTAAAGTATTAATTTTATACTCTATTATGCCTCTTATGTCATATTTGGAGATTAGAATGCTATAAAAACTTCAGTTTCCTAAATTACTATTTATTTTTAAACAATAAGGGAGGAAAAAAGAAACACTATAAGGTAAAACACAACCCTAACAAACAATCAATTATGTAAGGTAATATATTAATTTTTCTTTTAATTTTTTAAAAGATGCTCAGTAAAGTGTATAGTTTATATAGCATGGATGTCACACTGTGAATATACAATTTTATGAGTTTTCATAAGCCACAGCCACAGTCAAGATATAGAACATTGTTCTGTGTCCCTTCCTGGTTACACCATTGCCAGCAGCTTTACCATCTTACACCACCACCACCTCGCAAGGAGTGAAGATCTCACCTCAGATCAATTGACAGGAGCTTGATTTACCTGCCGATCTCTAGACCCATCAGCCACACATAAGAAAGATTCGATTCCTGACCAGCGTGGTTACTGCTGTGTGAAACTCCCATTAAACTAAATAGAGGTAAAGAAGGAAGTTCTCTAATGTTCAGAGTGTGGGAGATAGAATAATAGAGGTCTCTTTATTAACCATGATGCTCTGTTGGTCGAGCTTACAGGGAGGTTCAGATCCACCAACGACAGAACAAAAATGGGCAGTCTCTTCTCATGTGGTGTTTACACTTTCCTAAAAACTCACTGGAGGGTCACCTCTCAGACAGTTCGGACTCCATAGCAAGGCGAAAAAGAATGCCCTATGAGTGAAAGAGAAGATGTAAAAGATATGAGAAGCAGTAGAAATTGTTAAGTAGAACTCAAAGAGAATCAGCAAGTTTGAAAAGTAGTAGAGTTGCCCATCCATGCTGAAGTCTCACTCTTAGTTTACTGTGAAAAATTTTCTTTTTCTCTTCAAGCCAACTATCATAGTTACACCTTTTACTTTTATTCTTTCATCCACCTCCAACTACCCCATTCCATATGCAGAGTAGGCAAAGTATAGAATTTAGCTGTTGCAGGGCATTCTCCAGAAATGTCCTAAGAGGAATCAAAGTTATTGAGAGCTTATAAATTCTTGAAATCTAAACTGGGTAGACCTAGACAGAGCAAAGAGGATCATGAGTTTGTAACAGGAAAAGGACCAGTGAAATGATTATACCAGCAGACAAAGGATTCCCAACACTAGAGCACTAGGCATATACATGGAAGATAAAACAATTAAGTCAGTGTTCAGATCAGTATGTTGAAAGTGACACATATTTTTTTGGTAATGACTGAGTGGGATGGAGGTCATGATCATTGTGGTAACAGGCTACAATACAAATAGAACTTCAGACTTAACATAGGGTCGAATACCGTTATGGGTCCATATTCTGTTTGAAGCCAGTCATATTACAAATAAAAAATGTTCCTATGTACTGATAATATTTAAGGAAGATTTTTTAAAAAAAGTTTAGGTGAACGGAAAGTTTTCCTTAAGTAATAAATATTTCTCATCATTTCTGCGTTTGGTGAGAAATTACCCCATTTTCCTAGGGTCTTTTAAGTGAGTAGAAATAATGGAAGTAAAGAAAGGCAGGGGGAAGACTTGAGTTATGAATTACTATCTGATACCATGTAGCTAAATATCAAGTTCTTACCTTTTCTTTCTGCCTTCATTGTGTCTGGAAAGCAGAAGCAAAGAACTTATAACTTAGAGTTGAAGGATCAATATTATAGGAAACCAAGGAGTATAGACTTAATAACTTAGGACTGGTGAGCTCTAGCAAGATACAATACTGAATCTTTTCATTTTTCAAATGTGAATGATTTATTAAAAATATTTGATATACAAATCAATATTTTATATCAGACACCATGAAATCATGAATAGTTATGTGGCAGTAATTTGACATTTTATTTATAAATGATATATCAAGTGGTTTCTTGGATGTGGCCTAAAATATAGTATATTCTGTGAGAGTAAAAAAATTTTGCCATGTTGAGGCATGCATTTATGTGTATGGTGTCAGGATACTAGAGGAAGAAGCATTGCATGAATGTAATGAGATTCACATCTCATAAGATTAGACCTTTTTTATTAATCTGAGATCTAACAACATGCTTCCTTTTCCTTACACGTTATAATTTTGAGTCAACCTCAATTCTCTGTGAGAACATTTCAAATATTTCCTCTGTATTGTCAACTATAAGATATATTTGCTTTCAGAAGACACATGCTTGTGAAAGCAATGTGGATATACTTTGAGGTATTTATATTCATAACTTACAGTGTACTTGGTTCTTTGTTTGCCTGGCCTGAGTGAGAGTGGTGATGGATTTGTTCACTTTAGATGATATTCATTCCTTTTACTTCATTACACGTAATCCACCTGTGCAAGATCTTAAGACCTGTGGTAGACTTTATACTCTACTAGACAGCTTATCAGCTTCTCTGCAGGCTTCTTAATTTGAATTTTAAAGTTGAAATGAATGAATTTATGTTGCTTGTTGAGCCTATGTTATGAACTACTTCTGTTCTCTGCTTGTGGGGTGATAACTAGAGAATGGAAAACAAATTCATAGATTGTCATTCACAATGACTGTGGGTACTATATTTGTGGGGGGTATGTGTCTATACATACACACACATATAGATACATATATATGCATTTATATATACATCAATAAGCATATGGATACTGGGATTAATGTATCAGTGTCTTGGAGAAACAGCCAAAGGAAGAGCTTATTGTGAATGATCAAAAATTACTTGATTTGAGAAGAACACATTTTTAAAGTACCTACTCTTATTTTAGATAGGGAACTATATCTTACTATCTGCTTTTAAATATGAATACAGTTACAATATTAGACTGAAGGTGAAACCAGAAAATAATTTATATGCTTTTTCTTCTGGTTTCTGTGAAGTGAAGCTTAAACTTATTATTAAAACCCATCACACTGTATGACAAAAAAGGACAAAGTAGTAGAAACCCAAGTTAATGATGCAGTAATTTATAATCAAAGCTAATATATATATAGTAATTTTATAGACAGTAATCAATATATATGTCTTTAACTAATGAAAGCAAATGCTTTAATGCATAGTAAAGCTGTTTATAACTATTCAAGGCTGTACCACTGGGTTTTGCTCAGATATCTTTGCAATATTGCATTAGTTGTTACAAAGTATGATAGTATTATGTGTCATCTTGCTTAGGTGAAGAGTATCAGCAATTTTACAGCCATTTAGAATAGTGACACTGCCACACTGTGATGGAATGTAATTACCTGGTGTGATTTGATGTCTTCAGCCTGTAAGCTGTAAGAGGAGTTCCTTCAGGGATATGATCATATCATATCAGTCAACATACAGAGACATTTTGGCAAAGTTCACTCACATTGCTATTGATCTTACATCCAACTCATCATTTGACCTTTATTTCTTGGAACATAAGTCAGCAGTTGCTACCTGCCAAGCTTGTGCAGCCTCTTGAGCTACCAATTCTGTGTTTATCCTCTCCTGGAACCACCTGACTCAGAAGCCTCAAGCCTGAATACTAACCCCCAGGTTTGGTACTTTTCCTGCTTCAAAAATGGTAAAAGCCATTGAGAAAATATTTCATTATCCATTTGTCTCTATGGAACACTGATGGGTAATATTCTGGCTGTCAAAGGTGGACACTGCTGATGCCTCAGCTGCTCCACAGATGGTGAAGTAGATACCTTTAAAACTTGACAATCATAAAACTCAATTGAGAGGGGACAGGGGGTCACTATGAGTCATAATTGATGTGAAGGCAATGTGTGTGAAGAAAGAAACTCACTCATAAGTAGCGTCCATTGGGTTTTTGAGGTTACAATCTAAAGAGTATAACCCTAAAGGGTTATAAACCTATATTCCCTAAAGGGGGGGAAAGCACACTCTCTCTCTCTCCCCCCCCCACCCTCCTCTCTTCTCCATTTTAAAATCAGAGGATGATGCATCTCAGGGATGTATTTTTTTTTCCTTTTGTAGGTAACTATGGTGTGATTTTTGTGAAAATATGAATAAAAATGAATTTTTTTTGTTGGTTTAGGTACTAATTTCGTATATATTGTATTTCACACTTGCCTTTATTCACATTGCATTTTATATAATCACTCTTTTAGGAGCAGATAGGTGAGGATGGACAGGGAAAATCATAGGGGCACACAGCCTGATGGGTGGAGGGAAAAATGGGTAAAAGAAATGGAAAAGATTAGTGGGGATCTGGAAAGAAAGGGTGGTGTTGGGCATAGCTCAATGTTGATGAATTTTATAAAACTACCCATCCTTCTTTGTCAAATTAGCTAGTGACACATTACATCATCAGAGCTTACACACATACACTCTCTCACACACACACACACACACTCACACTTACTTTACAGATCTTGCTTCTCTACAGAACCTAACCTATAACAAGCCCCCCCATTAATAATTCTCAAACATTGCAAAATTTTATTCAATCTTACTTTTTTCTCAGCTTTCATTCTTTTCTCTTACATACTTATTATTGCCTGAAAGTTCCTAAAATAATCCTTTTGTGTTCATTATTTTATAAAATTTTATTTTATATGCCTTTTTGTAATTTCTGTGAAGATAGTTAAAATAGAAATAAAAATATGGCCCACACTAATTTATATATTTTTTCAATATATTTAATATGATGCTTTTTTTATTCTTAGAGACATAACAATGTTTTTAATAATTTAAGCAAATTTAAAATTTAATGACCAATTTAAATACAATGCATAGGTATTTTTTATGCAAACTAATACAAAATAATAATAAATTTAAAACTATATTGACCAAGATTATGGCCTTTAACTATAATTAAGTTTTAGTTAGAAAAAAATTTTAGACATTTTAAAAATGTCCTGGGGACCTAGAATAAGGAGCCCTAGTGGCATTACGCATCACATTTTTTTCAAATGTTTCTTTGTGATTTTCATGTCCATTAGTTCTTTCCTCTTTTACTTCCTTCTAAGCCTTAACTTTGGAAAAAATGCTGACCTTTTTTGTCTGATAGATTTGATGATTCTGATGACTGAGTGTTTCTCTGATGTAATTCATGACCTTGTACTCCTAATTATTATTTGACTGAAAGTTGAGTGAAAGGAGTGAGTTTTGTTTGGGTTTGAAAGACAACTAAGAATCATGGACTCAAAAGATGTGCTGGTCACCACCTGACCAGTAAACCTGGCCTTTTGTTTTGTTTTTGAGCTTTGTTTTATATTCTCCTTCTACTATTCTGTTAGGCACTTTATAAAATAATTTCTTTGAGAGTTATTTTAGTTGCAGAGCCAAGGAAATTGACGTTTATATGGCATGTTGTAGCATACACACACACACACACACACAAACCCAAAAAACAAAACACAACAACCAACCAAAAAAACTGTAAACCTACGTCTTGCTATTTGATGTTTCATGCATACAGCAATACTAAGATATCTACTATTTAAATTTTTCACACATTATCAATGTGCATTTGGCAATAACAAATACCTAGGTTCAGGATTAATTAGCACTGTCAGTTACAGTTAAGTGTACATGTCAGCATGGCTGGGCCATGATACTCAGGAGCTTGGCAGTTGTAAAATGATAAAATTTAACATTTAAGTGTTGATGTAATCTGGCCATTTTGTTAATGACATAACAGTTACATGGTACTCATCTTGCATCTATGGAATTGGTATGGTCGTCTTCTATTTTCACATAATGGCCTGGTCTTTGGAGCCTAACCATGTTAGTGAGTAGTGAGTTTATTCTCATTTGAATAACTTTGCCTCTGTAAGAAGCGTGCAGTCAGCATCAAGGGAAGAATCTCTATCCATAGCATAAACAACACAAAGCCAAGTTCCATGAGATCAGATATATACCTATTTCCCCCAACTTCTTCTATCAGTTCTAACAACAACCATTCCTCCCAGGACTCTCCTATACTAATAGGTCCATTAATCTTTTGCAATGGTCACACACAACTCACAGCCCAAACTGTCATAATTCTGGGATTCACTAGGTAAATTAATAGATGATAAATCCAGTTGCGAATACCATGGACTGCTTGGAAAACAAACAGATTTGTCCTGGAAAGGGTTAAACCAGGTGGCTCCTCGGAGGCAAGAATTGTGAGACTCCGTCTAACATACTTTGGACATGTTGTGAGGAGAGACCGGTCCTTGGAGAGGGACATCATGCTTGGGAGGGTGGAGGGACGGCGCAGGAGGGGAAAGCCCGCTATGAGGTGGATTGATTCAGTGACTGGGGTAATTGGGATGGGAGTGTCAGAGACAGTGCTATTGGCACAGGACAGAGCGGAGTTTAGGGCTGTTTTACATAGGGTCGCTATGAGTCTCAAGCGACTTGAAGGCACATAACAACAACGACAACAAATCCAGTTGCAAACAAAATGCAGTTCTCACATCAGAAGAGCTCCACAGGTGTGCTCAGAAGCTCTCTGACTTAGCCTTTCATTTTAGCTCAATATTACAAAACTATTTTACTTCTTCCAATTATGGCGTTCTTTTTTCCTTTTCACTTCAACCTTTTCAGTGTTCCAGTAAGTTTGGACAAAGACTCCCCAACCTCTGATTTTGCCTCATGAGGCAGTACTCCTTGCCTCACCTATTTACTAAAGTCAAAGCCAATAGCTAGGAAAGCCTCCTACTCCATAGCCCCACAAATAAGGAATAATGGACTAATTTTGAATGGATAAGACTATAGCACTAAAATAAAAATATTATTTCTTTGTGTTTAAAAGAATTTCCCAGTAAAATAACCCAAGGAACACATTAATCTGAGAAGCCATCTCGATCCAATTCATCTCAATGTCTTATTTCTTTTGAAATTGCTTACCTGTAAAGTAGATATACTACCTGCAGGCATAATAATTCCAAGATTATCTCTGGTAGCTCAGATAATCAGTTTACTCGCACAACTTGTGCTATTATGATTGGTGGGCAAAGCAGTTATGTCAGATCGTCATCCCGCAACCAGAAGGTGCCATTGCACGGATCAGGCTGAGGATGGAGTAAAATAGCGCTGCATTATAGAAACTATTGACCTTTGGGGAAATGTGTTTCTTCCCTTGCTGTGCAGCAGCCAATAAATCCTCCACCGAGAGCCCAAAAAAAAAAAAAAAAAAAAAAAAAAAGAAACTATTGACCTTGCTGCTATTTGATATTTGACTATTATAAATTATGCTTCCAGGTATATATGTTGATGGTAATGCTTGGATATAAGAGACAACATAAATTTTCTCCTTTACAATTTCAGAAGTTCTTTGTAAAAATTATATTTCACTTCTGTGAGATTATATTTTCTCTATCCAACTGTAATGATGCCGTATGTTTAGAGTAATTCTTGAATATTATGTGAAACATTTTACTCCACTGCCATGAATATGATCCATTTATAGCTGTGTTGCCAGATTACACTGAGTTCTCTTTCATGCCAGTGTTGAGGAGCCAAGGAGAATGTTGCAACGTGTGCATCTGGATTGAAGACAAGTGTGTAATAATGTTATATTCAGATAATGCAGCAGTAGCTTACTCTACTGTAGAAACGGTGTCAGGATAACAGTGGCCAACACTCTTCCTACTATTTGTTAGCATCCTCATTTATCTTCCTTCAGTTTTATATTTAATGATTTAATGCCAATTTTGTTTTCCACTTGACATTAAATTATATTCTGACAAGGACCTTATATGTCCCAGACTTAAACTGTGCTCTGTAGGTTTTCAGGACCTGCTTTATTAGAAGCGAATTGCTAAGCCTTTCTTCAAAGGAATCACTGGGTGAGATTGAACCTCCAACCTTTCACTTAGCAGCTGAGTGTATTAACCATTTTCATAATTCAGGACTGTTGCTGGTTTATTTTAATTTAAAAATTCCTATCAGTGGAAAAGAATCAAAAGCAAAGCTATTACTATTGTTATGAGCCATTGTGTTGAGGAAGACTCATACTGGCTCTATGACCAACAAACTTGAACCCTGTCCTGTGCCATTATAACCTCTGACATGCTCGATTCCATTTCTGCAGTCACTGTGTTAAGGGCAATTCTATTTTTCACCAGCCCCTCACTTTTCCAACCATGATGTCCCTCTTGAATGAATAGCCCCTCCTAGCAACATGCCTGAATTAAGTAAGACAAAGCTTTGTTATTATTGCCACCAATAAGCAATGAAATTTTGCATAGTCTCCTAAAATAGAAAATGAAAGCTAAGTTATTGATATCCATGGTAACTTGAATTTGGAGAAAAAGAGTAAGATTGACTCTCATTAATCTACAGTATTCTGTAATTTATTCAAAAGTCTTCTGTTTGTACTGAAATTCACACTACTAATCAGAAACTATTAATGAATGGCCACACGTGGGTTAATATATTTGTGTATAGGTCCTTGTATTAGGATTTTGTTCTGATAGATCCATGATAAGTAAGTATTGATTTCAGTCAAATACATCTTTTTGTATTTTTTAAAATTGTTAAACCTTTTTACTATCAGTATGTCGATAAAACTGATTGGTGAACATCTATCTGAAAGTGAACATCTTGAAATGATATAGTTGTTGTTAGGTGCTGTTGAGCCAAGTACGACTCATAGTGACCCTATAAGAGCAGACCTGAACTCCATCCTATCCTGTGCCATCTTCACAGTCTCTGAAACAGTAGAGCCCATTTTGATAGTCACCGTGACAATTCACTTGGTTGAAAGTCTTCCTCTCCTTTGCTACCCTCCACCCTTTCAAGCATCATGTCCCTCTCCAAGGAATAGCCCCTCCTAGAAACATACCCAAAGTATGTGAGGTAAAACTTCATCAGTCTTACCTCCAAAGAGAACTGTGGTGCACCTTCTCCAAGCCTTGTTTATTTATTCTTTTGGCAGTCTATGGGATGTTTAGTGTTCTTCTCCAACACCACAACTCAAAGGCATAGATTCTTCTGTTATTCCTATTCATTGTCCAGTTCTCAGATGCATAGTACGTGATTGGAAAGACTATGGCCTGAATCAGACATACCCAAGTGCTCAAACTGACATCATTACTCCTCAATAATTTGTAGAAGTCCCTAACTGTAGCCCTTCCCAATGTAATATGTCTCCATATTTTCTGACTTTTGGTATCAAAAGTATTAATTGTGGATCCAAGTAAAATCAAGTTGTTGACAGTTTCAATCTCTTCTCTATGTGCTATGATCTACCTATCAGTCCAGTGATAATAATTTTTATATTCTTGACATTGAGATACAATCCAAATTGAAAGCTTCATTCCTTAATCCTTTGCAACAGGTGCTTCTAGTGCCCCTCATTTTCAGCAAAGTTTTGTCATCTGCTTAATGCAGGTTATTAATGAGTCTCCCTCAGATCCTGATACCACATTCCTCATCTTAGAGTCCAGCTTCTTGAATAATTTGCTCTCTGTATAGATTAGATAGGTTGGAAAGAGAATACAACTTCTGAAACACCCCTTCTAAGTTTTAAAACATGCAGTGTTACCCTGCTTTGTTTGCACAACAGCCTTCTGATCCAGGTAAAGGTTTCACATGAGACAGTTAAGTGCTCTGAGACTCCCATTCTTCTCAACATCTGCTACAACTTGTTGTGATACACATAGTCAAACACCTTTGCATAGTCATAAAGCACAAATAGGCATTCTTGTGGTATTCTCTACTTTTCAACCAGGATCCACGTGACAAGTGCAGTGTTGTCTCTGGTGCCACATCCTCTTTTAAATTCTGCTTGAATTTCAGGAATTTCCCTATCTATGTACTGTTTTAGCCAGTTTTTAGTGATCTTCAACAATATTTTCTTATGTGTGCTAGTAATGATATGGTCTGATAGTTTCCACATTCTGTCAGATCACCTTTCTTGGGAATGGGAACAAATATGGACCTCTTTCAACCCTCTCACCAAATAGCTGTCCTCCAAATTTGCTCACATAGACTGGTGAGTGCATCCATTAATTGAAATAAATCAGTTGGTTTCCCATCAATTTCTGGGGCCTTATCTGAGAATGATAACTTGAGAAAATCACACACTGCAACACAGTGTGCAGTGAGTATTACTATGGATAAAATACATAAATATGCAATAAAACATTGGTCAAGATATGTTTCATAACTTGAGGATTTCATTTTAAGATCAGTGTTAGAAAAGAGAAAAAAAGGGAAGACAGAGAGAAGAGACAGTGATTTGAATAAGAGACAATATCTAATCAAGTAAATTAACTTTAAAATGAAAATAAATTTTAACTATCTTTTCTTACATCCTTGTTGGCATTAAAAATTAGAGTTTCTGAGCATGATGAATAAAGAACTTTAAAAAAAAAGAAAATATTGTTTGGTGCCGTCAGGTTGACTTTAGCTCATCACGGCTGTGTACAACAGAAGTAAACCTTTACGGGTCCCAAAACATCCTCTCAACTTCTGCTACACTAACGCCCATTGTGGCAAGTACCAAACTGTCCATCCTGTTGACTTTCTCTTTGCTAACCTTATACTTTTTCAATCATGATGCCCTCTTCCATGGACTGAATCCCCCTAAAAAGAGAAGCCCTTTAAGTTCAAACTTTATTAAATTCGACATTTATATGTTAGTACCATGTTATTTTTTCCAGTTATTTTAGTTTTAAGATGTTTGCAGCAACTGCAAAGCTATTGACATCTCGTCACTTCACTATGGAGCAACTGCAGCTTCTTTCAGGCCAACTTATCTTTTCCCAGTCTTACGGGAACTGAGGAGGAACTTAAATAGATTTATCAGTTTTACTTAGCACTGCTTTTAGCATACTTACATCCCTTGCTTAATTAATAGAAGAAACAAAAACACCTCAAACTCACTATCATCTAATCAATTCCAGTCATAGTCTCCCTTCATTGGGTTTCCAAAGTCATAAAAAAATTTCCTCTCATTATGCTATGGAATATCTAGTGCTTTCAAATCAGCAGAGTAGTTTGAGATCTTTTGGTTAATAATGTTGTTGTTGTTAAGTGCTGTCGAGTTGCAGACGACTCATAGCGACCCTATGAAGGAGAGTCCTCAACGTTTGGGTGTCTCTCATCCTCTCTCCAGGATCATAGGATTTCCAGAGGCAAGCTATTATGGAAGTGGATGCCACTCCTCCTTCCAAGCTTGTTTTATGTGGACAAAAACCAAACTGGTTTCCTGTGTACTCAGTAGTGGAACAAAGCGCGGTTTCTTTTGGGACATCTTACTTTTGGAAAGTGGGCTCTGAAATTGCTGTATTACACCTCTTGTCCTGAAAGTGTGGGTCACAAGCTATAGCACAGCATATTACAGATTGCCCTACCAGAGCTTATTATCATCTCCAGAAGTCTTTTTTTTTTTTTGTCCATAATTCTCCATAATGAAACTATTCAGTGCTTTGGTTTTTACCCCCATTCTCTGCTAGGAGCCTAAATACCCACTGAACTAATTTCCTTCACTTCTAACTCCCTGTACCCTGGTTTTTTCATGCTACTTTTTTCTTCATTCTGCTCTCCCTTCCTCTACATTTTTCACTCAGAATTGCCCTGCTTGTGATACTTAAGTTGCTTACCTTTGTACCTCATTTGATTAAAGTATATAGAGGAGGCAGAGACCTTGCCCTTACTTTTGTATTCCTCACATCACTGCTTTGAGGAATGTTGTCTGCAGAGAAAGTACTCAAATGATTTTAGAATATGTCAATAAGGTTACCAAGTAGAGGGCCTTGCTTTGTCTCCCTTTATCCTGTCATTCCTAATCTAAACAGAAACTCTGAAAGGCTCATAATTGCTGATGTTCCAAAGACAGGATATCGGTTATTCTGAAGTCCAAATGATTAGTAAAGAGATGAATCTTTTAGGATAAAAATGAAAACTCAGAGCAACTAGAGGGTTGATTTTATTAAAAAAAAAAATCAAGTTCATGAAAGCACCAAGGTGAAGTTAAGAGGAAATTTTGGTCAGTCACTTGTACAGTAATCTCTCTAATATGTGGTAGAAGGATTGGATTTTCTTTTTTAAAATAAGAAATGAAATTATGAGATAGTAATATAGATAATAGAGATTTTTCTTTTAAACTTTCCAATCCTTGTCTGTTTTCATACTGTAAAAATGGTCATGTTGAAAGGCTTATAAGCATTATGAAAGAAAACAGTGATATTTGTGGCTCTATTTGGTAGATTATATCAATATTTTATGTTCTTCTATAATAATAAACAACCCTTATTAAACAAGATAAGTTTGGGGGCCTTTAAAGAGACAGTACATTTATGTTTCTTAATATCTATACAAGAAGAACTGAAGTGAGTAACATCTTTAATTTGAATATGGAGTGCATGTGTGTGTGTGAGTGTAAGTATTGTGGTGGTGGTGTGTGCATACCTTCAAGTCAGAATCAATTCATAGGTGAACATCTAGTGAGTTTTCACAGGAAGTAGATCTCACTGGAGGAGTTTTCCCATCATCTTCCTGCAGAGCAGATGGTGGATTCAGACTGCATATCTTTGAAATTGCATCAGAGCTTGTTACCACTTGATTACAAGAACGTACGTGTGTGTGTGTGTGTGTGTGTGCGTGCGCGCGCGCATGCGTTGCATTTTATAAAATATATATTGAGTAGGAATGAGATGTGGTGTTGGAGAAATGTGTTGAATATATCATGGATTGCTAAGAGAACAAACAATTCTTCCTGGAGAAGGTGAAGCCAGGCTGCTCTTTGGAGGCAAGGATTCTAAGGCTTTGTCTGACGTACTTTGGACATATTGCAAGGCAGGATCAGTCCTTGGAGAGGGACATCATGCTTGGGAGGATGGAGTGACAGTGCAGGAGAGGAAGACCCTCGATGAGATGGATTGATTCTGTGACTGGAGTGGTGAGAATGAGTGTGTTTGAGACAGTGATGTTGGCACAGGATAGAACGGCGTTTAGGGCTCTTGTACATAGGGTCGCTATGATTCACAAGCAACTCGATGGCACATAACAACAACAACACATGAAATCTAAAGCCCTGCACATTCTGTGTTTAAATTTTGCCCAGGAAAAGTCAAATTTTATTCTTTATGTTGAATTCACGTGTCTCATTAGCACAGTAGTTAACACATCAGTCTCAAATGCTGAGTTCGTCGTTCTGTGCTCTACACATGAAAATCTGTGGTGTTTCTGGTATTTGCATTTTATTTCTTTATTCCTTCCACACAGAGGCTGATAGATTAAATATTGTAAATGTTAAGGTAGGATTAAATTTAATTATCTCTTTTTAGGATCCTGTCTTGTAAATCATGCCATCCATCATATATTGTGCCAGCTATCCCTGTAATGGGAGCCCCAGTGGTCTATTGGTAAGAAACTGTACAACAATCCCACAGGCACATGGTTTGTATTGACCAGCTGCTCTGTGGGAAAAGATTAAGCAGTCTCCTCCATGTTGTTTACTGCTTCTGGAAATCTGCTCGAGGGTCGGCTATGGCTCAGTTCTGACTTGAAGGCATCTAATACATGGCAAAGGAAGTCAAATTGATAGATAAATCAGATAGCCAACGTGAGTATTATATTTTTGGTTGGTTTTAACATTTGATTCTTAAATTGGCAGAATTAGTCTCTTGCTGCATAAATGCCACGAGCTTAAATTTTCACCTGGCTCCTCTCTTTACAATTGAGGTTTTGGCTAATGACTCCTAATTAGAAATGTGTCTAATCCACTTTATTTTGTAACTGAACTGATAATGTGAGTAAACTTGTCAGTATCATTAGGTTTTAAGTGTTGGTGCAGAGAGTTTCTCTCTTACTAAATAGAAGATGTTGACATACAGGTGTTCAAATATAAGCTGATGGGAAATCCTGGCCATTCTCTAAAGTATAGAGTTTCAGAGCTCATTACAGCTATGACTGTTTGCTCTTTTATCATTTAGACTTCCAGTAGTACATACAAAAGTCAAGTTATATATGAAGACAAAACATGTGTGGAAGTATGATTGTATATGCTTATTGTAATATATTTTATGTTGTAATATTAGATAGATAGATAGATAGACTGCAAGAAATGATGAGGATGACACAGGGTATAACAGGATTCAGAAATGTTGTTTATAGCATCACTATAAGTCATAATCAACTCGATGGCACCTAACAGCAACTAATATATAGATATAATATAGATATATATAACATAGGAGCCATTGAGTTGGAACTGACCCATAGCTGACCCTCTGGTGATTTTTGAGATACATTTAATCACACAGGAGGAGACTGGCCCTCTTTCTCCCGCAGAATAGCTTGTGGCTTCGAACTGCTTGCCTTCAGGATTGCAGCGCAACATCTTGGCATCTTGACACTAGGCCACCAGCGCTCTCTCTCCCTCCTCCTTCCTCCCCCTCCCCTCCCTTCCTCCAACTCTTCATCCTCACCTCTCTTCCTCTGTCCCTTCTTCCCTCCCTTCCCCCCTCCTCCTGTAATTAACTGCCTCTGAAAACTCACCGGAGGGTGTTATGGGGCAGTTCCAACTCTACAATAAACAACAACAATGCAAATATATAATAGATATGTAAATATATATATATATAATTTATTGTAAATTTTTTAGTACCATATATATTTGTTCACATAGTCTAATTCGCAATGTTTCAGGAATCATAAAACTAATATTACTAATGTTCTCCAGAATGGGCCCAGTAGTTGAAAGGGGGTTAGAGGAGGAAACTAGAGGTGATTACATTAACTCATTCTTTTAAAAATGCCTGTAAATATTCTTATGTTGTTGTTAGGGGCTTTCAGATAGGTTTCAACTCATAGCAACTCAGTGTATTCCAGAACAAAATCTTGTCCAGTCTTGAACCATCCTTACAGTCTTTGCTCTTTATGAATCCAGTGGGTCCACCCATCTTAATGTGGGTCTTCCTCTCTTACAGTCTCCCAATATTTTACAAAACATGTCTTTCCAAGAAAAATTGTCCCATAATGATAATATGAGTAAAATTCTGTCATCTCCACTTCTAAGGACTGACTTGATGGAGCATCCTCTTGGCAAAAAGAATAATTTAAAAACATCAGTGTTTTTGATTTTCTGTGAAGTAATTAAAAACACTATAGTTTGGATATTGTTACGTGCTAGGTCAAAATTTCAAAAAAAAAATAACTTATTTTCTCCATTTATTATCAATTTGCTTTTTAGTTTAGTTGTGAGGATTTCTTGTTACATAGAGGTAAAATTAAAAAAAAACCTTTAATTTTGGTTGTTATCAATAAGTGCTTCAAGTCTTCTTTACTTTCAGTATGGAAACATGATATCCTAGGCATTGTTGTTGTTGTTATATGCCATTTAATCACCTGTGACTCATAGCAACCTTATGTATAGCAGCTCTAAAGCCTGCCCTGTCTTGAGCCAGTCTCACTGATCCCGATACACCAACCCCATTGCCCTAGTTACTGTATTAATCCATCTTATCCGGGGTCTTCCTCTCCTTCACTGTCCTTCCACCTTTCCAAATATGATGTCTTTCTCCAAGGACCAATCCCTCTTGGCCATGTGCCCAAAGTGTGTGAAACAAAGCTTCAAAATCTTAACCTCCAAGGAGAAGTTTTACCTTGCCTAAGATAGACCTATTTGTTTTCTTGACAGTCTATTGTATGTTCAAGACTCTTCCCCAGTACCAAAATCCAAAGGCATCAATTCTTCTTCTGTCATCCTTAGCCGTTTTCCAGTTCTTTGGTGCATAACAAGTAATTGTGAAGACCATGGCCTGGATTAGGCACACATTAGTCTCTAGACTGACATCGTTGTTTTTCAGTAATCTGGAGAGGTCTCTGACAGCAGATTTTCCCACTTCCATTCATCCTTTGATTTTATGACTGCTGGTGTCAAGAGTGTTGATTACGGAGCCAAGCAAACTAATTGTTAACAATCTCCATTTCTTCTACATCTGTCACAGTGCTGCTAGTTGATCCAGTGGTGAGAATCTTTGTCTTCTTAATATTGAGCTCCAATTCATATTAAAGACTACTGTCCTTAACATTTTGCAGCAAGCACTTCAGATCGTCTTCAGTTTCACCAAGCAAGGTTGTGTCATCTGCATTAGTTGCTGATGAGTCTTCTCATCTTGATGCCACATTCCTATTCCTAAAACCAAGCTTCCTTAAAAAAACAAAACAAAACAAAACACCAACCAAGCTTCCTGAATGATCTATTCTGTATATATTTTTAAAATATATGGAGACAGGATGCATCCCTGACATACTTCTTTACTGATTTTAAACCATGAAGTGTTTCCTTGCTCTGTTCTGAGGACTGCTTCCTGGTCCAAGTATAGATTTTGCGTAAGCACACAGTCAAGTGCTCTGGGATTCCCATTCTCCTCAAGATTAAGGATAATTTGTTGTGATCTACACCATCAAATGCCTTTGCATTTGACTAGGCAGGCATTAGTGAGGTGAAATAGACTGATAATGGCCTTTTTTAATGAGACAATTATGTATATAGACTATTATGTCTTTTGTTGAGTTCTATAGAGTCAACTCCAACTCCCTTTGTCTCTGAAAAGTGACGATGGAGAAACTGAGTATCTTCAATAAAATAAGGTCAGTGGCTGACTGCAAGTATGACCATCAATTACTGACATACAAGTCCAAGTTGGAGATGAAAGAATGAAACCAATCCACATGAGCCAACATATGCCCTTAAATATATCTCATCTAAATCTAAAGATAATTTTAAAGAAAGATGAGTCAATGTATTGATGACTTATGACCAGATTTGTGGGATGCATCATCTATGAAGATAGTAAGGGGTAATTAAAAAAAATAATTAAAGAGAAGACCAAAAAGATATCAGAGGAGACTCTAAGCTGGCACCTGAACACAGAGTAGCTAAAGTAAATAAAAGAATTGTCAACCAGCTAAGAAGAAGATGTCATGAAAAGTGGCTTATGAAGACAAAATAAAGTACTATAATACAAGTTTGGAGTTGGAAAAGCAAAAGACCATATCTCAAGCTGCAGCAACTGAGGGAGGAAATGTAGCCTCAAGTTGTCCCCTTGAAGAATATTATGGATACAATATTGAATGATGTAGGAAGCAACTAAAAACGGAAAGAATATATATATACTCATTGTACCAGTAAACGGTTGGAATTCAGCCATTCCAGGAAAGAACATTTGATCAAGAATTGGTAGTATTGAAGAGAAAAACAAGTTCCGCTGAAAGCATTGGAGGAGTCTGAAGCTCCAAAATAGTAATTATAATGTGTAAAAAGCTATTTTAGTAGTTGATTCTTTATCTTTTACAATATTTTTACTGTAGTATTTATTTTATTGCTTCAGGTCAGTAAAAGATTCCCGCCTCTCATAAAATTGCTTTAATTATTTGTGTGAAAAAAAATTATTTGACCTATGAAGACATGATTTATAGGCATAAATTGGGATAATTTTTTTAAAATGTTGTTTGTACAATCTATTAGACAGTATTCTATTACCTTCTAGTGAAGAGCTCACAACCAAAAGACACTATTAATAACACAGTTAGAAAGCTTGGAATCACATTATAAAACATTATCACAGCCTTGGCTGCACTAATTGTCAGTATTAAGTAAATATTGTGGAAAAAATAACCTTGAAAGACTCAACATGCTTTGTTGCTTTGTACACTTGTGACTTGAGGATATCCATTTTTAAAACTCAGCCCTAATGAACAAATATGCACTATTAAACCCTACTTGACTTAAAGGAGGGCAGTTTAGTCTGCGGGTGTCCTAGTTTCACTTCTGGCTGGAGGGTCAGTGAAAGATTTTTCAGCCAAAACTGCAGTGAAAGATAGATGTCTAATATGCCCTGTGTTGCTGATATACTTGGAAGCAGAAAAGGGCTAATTTTGTTGTGGAGCTGTAGTTAATAGGCTACCTGTCTCCAAGTACACAGCTGTCATTCATGCTCAGGGAGATGCAGACTAGAGCATTCGTCTTGGTGACCCCCACTTGACTTGGCTCCTCACTTGACGTGGCTCTGGGTAGGATTTCTATTAGGTCAAGCGTTCTTTGCTTAACTCCCATGTGATCACCTGTATTTTTGCCATCAGATATGTAGCCTTTGAAGAAACACAGAACTGAGATATGGAAGATTGCCAAAGTCACAATTGTTTTATCTTCCTGTTACGTGGGGGCGGGGGTTAGAGGCATATTCAAGGTTTTATAATTAGGTTGGTAAATAACCTTGTTATTTTTATTTAAAAATCATTAAAGCTTGCATTTATTATATTAAAACCCTTTTAATATAATGATGCTTCTTTTTGTCTCTCTCTCCTAATAGTGTATGTAGCTTCTTGTTGTTGAATGCTAACCTTCAACAACATGATTTTTGTTTAACCAATAAGTTGAGTTCAACTCTTCATAATTCAACGTGACAGTAAAACGGCTCCCTGGAGCTTCCTGGGATGTGGTCGTTACAAAAGCAGATTGCCAGGTCTGCAGAACTGCTTGGATGGGTTTGAATCTCCAGCCTTTATCTTAGTACTTATTATTTCACTATTATACCAACATATTTCCTTAGGTTTGATAATTGTGTAAATAAATGATATTACATATAAAATGTACAGAAGAAAAATTACAGAAGTGATAGAGGAATATGATGACAAGGTGAGCAAGGTTCCTAGATTTCTCACATTGTGACTTGCTAGTTGGTAGGACCATTTACTGAGATAAGACACTACAGTTATATCATGATATTCTGGGTGCCTTGACAACACAGTGTAACTAGCTTTCCTGCTTTCAAGAAAGTCAGGTCAATCTGTGCACTGCAAAATTAATTACCAAGAGCAAATTTTTTTAAAGAAAAATAATATCTGTACAAATGGATTTGGTATTGCAGTTATGTGAGGAAGTTGAATTAAAAAATGAAATAGAAAAATTATAATCAGAATAATTGGAACAAATTGTACTCCACATTAAAATGCTCTACTCCTTTGACCTAAGTAATTACTCAATTTCTGCATTATTGTCATTTCAAAACATTCTATAAGCTAGAGAAAATATACTCTATCAGAATTCTTACCATATTCATGTACGGTGTCCTCAAGCAATAGGAACAGAGTTACACATTCAGAACTGGCAATATGATTGTCTGAATATGCCATTATCTGATGGCACTCAGAAAGCTGTTAAGCATAAAAGATATGGAAAAATATTTCATTGCTTTCCTTAGAAAGCTCCTGCGCCCCATAAGCGTAAGTAAGATTAATGTTCTCAATTGATATGATGACATATCTAGTCATGAAATGACAATAAAATGTGAGTAGGGACATGCCTAATAAAACGTGCTACCTTAATTTTTCTTCTAACTACTATTACTTTAAGGTTATTCTGTAGACAATGATATTCTGCTTATAAATGTGTTGCATTACTTTTATTAGTAGTGATAGATCACTTCTCTTTCGCCTTGACTTCTGATACTATTTCTTACTCTGTTCAACTAAATTTGGTGAACTTTTATTTTCTCTGTGCAAACTACCTCTTGAATGAGTACACCTGAAAAAGGAAGAGAAGGACCTCAGTGTATCATCTACATTTTAGAAAATATTTAATTCGTGATGATCAAAGCTAATAGATTAACTAAAGAAAGAATTAAAAACAGAAAGAAATAGGTGGTAGTATCACTAAAAAACAATAAAGCTTTCTGAGTAGCCCCAGCTAAGAATATCCTAGTGCATAAGGAAAAATACACTTTTTAAGATATAAACTATATTGTTAATGACAACAGGTATCACTCAGAAGACATTGATGAGTATGTCATGCATTTTATCATATTTTCCTGTGTTTTATTAAGAATGGAAGAACATTCAGCCATGTGGATTAGACGAAAAAATGGATGACGTAAAGGATGGGCATTTCAATACACTTGTTTGTGCTCTTGTGAAGATTGTACTCAAGATTATTCAAACAGAACAAAAGATAAAAGCATGGTTTCAAATAAGGAAAGGCTCACTCAGAGTTCTGCCTTTTCATCATCCTTATTATATATGTGTATGGAAAAAATTGTCCAAGAAGCTGATGATATGAAGAAGTGTATAGCATCAGGATGTGAGAAAGACTTTTGAAAACCCTTCAGCACATGGCCCAGCATTGCTTGATGAGACCAAAGAGCATCTGATGCACTGACCAATAATGGGCAAAGACTAAAGCATTCAGTAGCAATTACACTCCAACATAAAGGAAACAGAAATCTTCACAACCAGACCAAAAAGCAACATCATGATAAATGGATGTGGGAGAACTTACGTTGTTAAAGATTTTATTTTACTTGAATCTATACTCAAGGCCTATGGACATTGCCATCAAGAAGTCAAATCCTGTATTGCACTATCTGTCCCAAAACACCACCCTAAAATGTAAAAAGGCAAATAATCCATTTTGAAACCAAGATATACATGGCCCAAACCATGGTGCTTTCAATTCCCTCATAAGCATGCATAGCTGGATAATTAATAAGGAAGATTGAAGAAAAATTGAAAAACTTCAAATTATGGTAAAGAATATTACGCATACTGCCAGAATAATGAAGAAATCTGTCTTTATTGAAATGCAACTAAAATACTTTTGAGAAATGAGGATGATGAAACTTCAAGTCATTTGATAGGACTTGTATAGGACCAGGAGGGCTGAATAGTCCCTGGATAGTGTCATGCTTGATAGAGGGTCAGAGACAAAGTGAAGCCCTTTAAAGGTATTAATTGATACATTGACTGATAAACATAACAATACTTGATGGCCCAGAACTGGAAAGTATCATTCTTTTGTGCTCAGGTAGCTATACATTGGAATTGACTTAGGGGTACCACTAAAAACAACAAGCCAAACTATTATAAGGTGCGGTCAGTGTTCTGCTTATTAAGCTATTCACTCAGAGTTTGCTAATAATCATATTTCATTGTCATGGTGGCACAATGGCTAAGGGCTTACATCCTAACCAAAAAGTTAATGGTTCAAACTCCCCATCTGCTCCATGAGAGAAAAATACAACAGTCTGCTTTGGCAGAGATTTGCAGCTTTGGAAAACCTATGAGACAGTTTTTCTGTCAATGTCTAGAGAACAAGAAAGAGAACATGAGGAAACAGTGATGTGAGCCTCTTTCTTAAAGGGCCAGAGGGAGTGGGAATAGCACAGCCCTTCACTGCTCCAGAGCTGAGAGCAGATAAAGAGCCCATAGCCCACCCCCATGGAGCCTCTCGAGCCACACCAGCAGCAAGAGGTCCATTTATTTATTGTTGACTCATAGACTCACAATTGTGGTATCAAGAATGGGATTTAGTAAGGAAGTAAGTTGGACAGTGAGGGAGGCAAAGACTATCTCACAATTTAAGTCCAGGTTTAGTGAAAGTCCCAGTTTACTTCAGCAACACAAATTCAAGAAGCCTCTGGTTTCCTCAATCATCCAGCAAGGTTTGCCTCAGAGCAATTATTATAAATCAGCTTCTCTTTCAAACTTTTTGTTTTGCCAAGAACATAAAGTTTTTACCTGTGTCCAGCACAAATGCAAAATGCCTCAGGACACACCTTGCCACAGTTTCTCTACAGCAGTGCCATAGTTTCTGCACCACCAACACCAGGCACGGTCTCACCACCAGCGTCTCGCTCCAGTCTCTCAAGTCGTTCTGCCCAATAGAAGAAGCATTATCTCGCTTAGCCTAGTCTCACAGGTGTTGATGATTTGCAAGACCTTATGTCTGCAGTAAGGTAGCTGGAGACCAGAGGGGGCCTAACTGCAATGTCTAAAAGATAAAGTCAACTTTTTAGGCTAACAACATAGTCTATAAGACTTGTTATTTCAACTCGATGGCAATGAGTTTGGTCTGTTTTTGTTTGGAGGTGTTTGAACTTTTGTTCTTCATTTGGATGCATTTTTTGGGGGGTTCCCTTTCTCCCCTCTGCCAGTTTCTTGGTGTGAAGAAGTCTTATCAAGCCATTTTTCTCAGAGTTTCTCATAGCAGGGATAATTAACACTTTTTAACTTAAAAAATTTCTTGTGGAATTCTACCTTTGTTATTCAAATACCTTCTACTCTTGCCTCCCCAATTACATTTGTGCTTTCCATTTAAGAGATTTCACTTTCATATCCAAGTTTACCTGTCATGAACATCACCACCACAGAATGTGCGCACACACACATGCTTACATGTGCACACTATTTTAATTTGTTTAATTTGCTTTTTATAATTTTGTCAACCCCTAAAGACAGAGATTCCATCTTAATATTATAAAAGACTTAGGATCTCTGCAAGCATAACATTTCTAGAGGCTATTAAAAACATGTCACACCAATTAAATGTATATGATGAAATGAGTGATTCAAATAGAACAATTAACAGATGGCAGCAACAATTATATATTCATATTCCTGGCCAAGAGCATTTGGTAGATATAATTACCTTACAGGTGTTAACTGCCCTTCTATCATGAAATGAGACATCTCCAAACACTAGAGAGACTAATGGTCACAAATTAGTAAAAAATTCAATTGGTGCTTTCCTTAGCCATGAATCAAAAAGCTAAATTCAGTTCTTGGAGTTTAGTGTGAGGTTCAAAAAAAAGTGAAACTTCCAACAGGAGAGCAGGTGTGGTATAATCTTAAAGTTGATTGCTGGGGAGAGGGGGAAAATGCATGAACATTAAAAGACATTTAAAATTCGCTCAACATTTGGAGGGTACAAAGTCCAAAAAGGCAGTCATTTAGGGAAAACGAAGCAGCTGTTATGAAGTATTCCTTTGAGTTTCAGTAATTACCTGAGTTTCATATGCAAAAGCACATTATCATGCTATTTTTTTATAAAAAGTTTTCTGTGTAATTAAGTTTGCAGTTCTACTTTTTATTGTTGTAAAATGATTACATTAAAATGAGGAAAATATATACTTTTTTAGTTTTACTTCTAAAAATATTTTATTCATTTCAAACAGAAATACCAGAAAATGTAGACACCTTACACACACACACACACTCATGCACACACACACAATTATTGAAGCACTGTCACTTTCTTTTTCTTTTGTGAAGAAGAAAAGTTTCATATTTTCACTTAATGTTTATATTAGATGGAGCTCTTAAGCAGAGATATTAAATTAATTTTAAACCCCAATAGGGAAAATATTTTGTAACTTGAAAAGGCAAGATTTTTTTCCCTTTAACTTCAAGCTGTCAGACAGCACTGAATCTCTTCATTTTAATATCTTCATTTTTTTTTTATTATTTTTGTGTGAGTGTACTGTCAAATCAGATCTGACTGGTACAGGAGGAGATTGCCCCTCCTTCTCCGGCAGAGCATCTGGGGGGTTCGAACTGTGAATTTTACTATCTTCATTTTAATATTTATTTTTATTTTTATTGCTCTCTTATATTTTAAAATTTATTCATTTAAGTTTCTGTCATTGTTTTATAAAGTAATGGTTTACAAACTACTTGAAAAGTCTTGAAAACTAGTCTTAATTATTTGCAGGTATTTCTTTCTAGACAGTAAGTAATAAATACTCAGTACACATTTTTATTAATATGTAAAAACCAACCTACTTACCTGAGTAACAGAACCATAGATGGTAAAGGTCTGGAAAAACTGATTTCTGCTGGGGAGTGAATGCTTGAGAGGGCAACGGCTTGGAGAGAACCCTTTTAAAGTATAATTTGAGCACAAAGAGGAAAGCTTTGCACTTTCCAGTTATCTAAGAAATAATAAAAATATTAAGATATTAAATACAAACAAACAAAATGAAACCCCAGTATCTATTATTGCCCCACCACCTGCAATTCTGGAGAAATAAGTAAGAATATAGTCATTTCTCTAAATTTTCTTTTTCTTGCCAATTTGTAGATTTTTGTGTATGAAATTCACTTTACTATAATCTCTTACTGTTTTAAAAAGTTATGTTTTTAGTATTGCAAATATTGTTGTTGTTGTGTGCCATTGAGTTGCTTGTGACTCATTGCAACCCTGTATAAAACAGTCCTATACCCTGCTCTATCCTGTACCAGTCTTATTGTCCCTGACACACTGACCCCATTACCCCAGTCACTGAATCAATCTATCTCATTGAGCATCTTCCTCTCCTGCGCTGTCGCTCCACCTTCCCAAGCATGAAGTCCCTCTCCAAGGACTGATCCTGGCTTGTAACATGTCCAATGTATGTCAGATAAAGCTTCAGAATTCTTGAGTCCAATGATCAGCCTGGCTTCACACTGTCCAGGACAAACTTGTTTGTTCTCCTAGCAGTCCATGGTATATTCAATACTCTTCTCCAGCACCACAGGTAAAAGACATCAATTTGGCTTCTATCATCCCTAGTCATTGTCCAGTTTTTGATGCAAAGACCATGGCCGGTGTCAGGCACACCTTAGTCTCCAGACTGACATCGTTGCTCTTCAGTACTTTGGAGAGTTCTCTCACAGAAGACTTTCCTATCACAATACGTCTTTTGATTTTCTGGCTGCTGGTGCCACCAGTGTTGACTGTGGAGCCAAGCAAAATAAAGCTGTTTACCGTCTCAATCTCTTTACCATCTATTATTATTTTGCCAGTCAGTCCACTGGTGAAAATCTTTGTTTTCTTGATGTTGAGCTTCAATCCACTTTGAAGGCTGCAGTTTTGTGCCATTTACAACTAGCGCTTCATGTCCTCCTCAGTTTCAGCAAGCAGGGTTGTGTCATCTGCATAACACAGACTGTTGATAAGTCTACCTCCAATCCTGATGCCACATTTCTCCTCATAGAGCCCAGCTTCCCAGATAATCTGTTCTGCATGTAGATTGAAAAATAAGGAGATAGAACACATCTTTGACACACACTCTTCCAAATTTTGAACCATGCAGTCTTCCCTTGTTCTGTTTTGACAGCTGCCTTCTGTGCCAAGTGTAGGTTTCACATAAGTGTTCTGGGATTCCCATTCTTCTGAGTCAGCCACAGTTTGTTGTAATCTACACAGTCAAATGCCTTTGTATAGTCAATGAAACACAGATGGACATCCCTCTGGTACTCTCTGCTTTCAACCAAGATCCATCTGACATTAGCTACAATATCCCTAGACCTATGGCCTCTTCAAAACCCAGCGTGCACTTCAGGCAGTTCTCTGTTGAGGTACTATTCTAGTTGCTTGTTTGTGATATAAGTAATACTGTTAGATAATTTCCGGACTCTGTCTGGTCACCTTTCTTTGGAATGGCAACAAATATAGATCTCTTCCAGTCAGTTGACCACGTGGTTGTCCTCCATATTTCTTGGCGAAACTTGGTGAGCACATCTAGGACAGCATCTGTTAACTGAAATATGTCAATTACTATTCCATCAATTCTTAGGGCTTTGTTTTTTGCCAATTCTTGCAGAGCCGCTTGAACATCTTCTTTCATCATCACAGGCTTTTGCTCATAAGTTGTTTCATTAAATTCTTCTGTTTCCACCAATTCCTTTTGGTTTCAGTGACTCTGTATACTCTATCTTCTTTTAATGCTTCCTGGATCATTTAATAGTCTGCCAAGAGCATCCTAAGTATTGCAACTCGAGGCTTGAATTTGTTCTTTAGTTCCTTTAGTTTAAGAAATGCTGAGCGAGTTTGGCCCTTTTGATTTTCTGACTCCAGCTCCCTGCACATTTCATTGTAATATATTGTCTTCCTGTGTGCTGCCATTTGGATCTTTAATGATGATTATGAGGAGGAGTGTGACATAAGAAACAGGGGAAGACTCATCAATAATCTGAGTTACACTGATGACACAACCTTGCTTTCTGAAACTCAGGAGGTCTGGAGGTGTTTGCTGCAAAAGGTCAGGACTGCAGAATTCAATATAGACTGAAATTCAACATGAAAAAAATAGAAAAATATTCTCACCATTGAGCCAATTGGTAGTATAATGCTAGACGGATAAGAGACTTTAATAATTTCAGCTTGCTTGGTTCCACAACATGTCTTTTTGCCCAGCAGTCATAAAATCAAAAGACTAATTGCATTTGGGAAAATGTGCTGCCAGAGACCTCTCAGAATGAAGAACAATGATGTCTGTCTATAAACTAAGATATGCTTAATTTAATCCATGGTCTATACTATGCTTACTATGCATTAGATAACTTGTTAGTCAAATTTGTGTCTTCTAGGTTGCAACACCCCCATGATACATCTTCAAGAATATGAACATGTACGGCCAAGCACAATCAATAAGAGTGCATCTAAATTCCAAACTCAATCTCCATAATAGTCTATGTGTTTCCTACTGCCAAAGGGGCCCTTTAGAGTAGTGAGAGAAGATCTTCACCCTGAAACCCACAGCGTCCCTTTTCAGCAGGAAGTAGCTAAGAGAATATGCCGTCCCCTTTTCCTTATGACTCAGGGAGAAGTCTCTCTCAGGGAGGAGTGATAGGGAATGGCAAAGGACACACTGACAAAGAAGATTAATGAGAACTGGCTTTGACAAGCACTGTGGCATTTGGACAAGAACAAACTGGGAGGAGGGTAGAGAGAATAGTGCAACAATGAATGAATGGAAACCCAAAATCTCTGTAAATGTTTATGAAAATTAATAAAATATAATTATAGAAAAAAAAGGAAAAAAAAAAGAAAGTTGGACAATGACTAAAGATAACAAAAGAAATGAGTTGTGGTGCAGGAGAAGAGTATTGAACATAGCATGGACTGCAAAGAGAACAAACAACAGACTGCCAGAAGAACAAACAGGTCTGTCTTGGAGAGGATGAAAGCAAGTTACTCCTTGGAAGCAAGGATTTTGAAGCTCTGTTTCACATACTTTGGACGTGTTGCCAGGAAAGCTCAGTCCTTAGAGAAGTACTCAAAAACGCGGAAGACATTCCTTGAACAGGAGAGAAAGACCCTGGATGATTGACTCAGCAATTGGGGTAATGGGGGTATATATATTGGAGGCATTGAGATTGACTCAAGATAGCATATGGTTCAGAGATATAAGGTCAATATGAGTCACAAGTGACTTCATGGCATACAACAACAAACGATGTTAAAACTTTTTCTACTTTCATGATTTCTATGATAACAATTAAATTCTAATACATATTCAAATAATATTTTTATTTTATTTTGTTTTATGAAATTGTTTCCAGTAAATGCAAATGCTTTACTTTTCCCCTTTATCTTGTGTAGTTAGGATTAGAACTTTTCTATGTCCTTTTCTACAAACAGGACATACATACAATAATCAGTATATCCATTCATTACTACCTGTTTTGTAGGTTGAGAGTTTATGAATACACTGTCGTTGTTGTTGTTGTTCTGTGCCATTGAGTTAACCATGATTCATACTAAGCCTTTGAACAGCCTATCTGAACACTACTCTTACCATTTGCCATCCTTAAAATCCCTGCTGTACTGGAGCCCATTGCTCCAGCCATATGTAAGTCCATCTTTGTAGAGGGTCTTCTGCTCTTTCAACTTACACTCCACCCTTCCAAACCTGATGCCCCCCTGCAGGGACTGGCCTCTCCTAGCAACATGTGCAAAGTATTTACAAAAAAGTTTCACCATCCTTTCTCTAAGGGGCACAAAATTTGCTTAACATTTGCCAAGACATATTTATTTAGATTTTTGGTAGTCCATTAGTTATTTAATATTTTTTCTACAACACCATATCTCAAAGGCATCAAATCATCCACTGTCATCGTTGGCCAATGTTCAGCTTTCATATGCTTAGAAAGCAGTTGAAAAGATCATGGCTTGCATTAGGTACACCTTAGTCTTCAAACTGATATCACTGCTCTTCAGCACTTTGGAAAGGTCACTGACCACAGAGTTCCCCAGATCACTATACTTTTTTAGTTATTGCTTTAAACTATCAAAACACTACTGTTAAAACAAACAAACAAACAAACAAACACAAAAAACAGTAAGAGACCTAACAGTGGGAAAATATTCTCTGTTCCTGGATAGAAAGCCTCAAAATTGTGGTAATCTTACCCAAAGCAATCTCATATTCAGTGCTATCCCAATAAAGATACCAAACGCATTGTTCAAAGAGACAGAAAAGACATTTAACAGGTTTATTTGGAAAGGGAAGACCCCAAATAAGCAAAGTTTTTCTGAAAAAAAAATGAAGTGGGAGGAATAACATTTCCAGATTACAAAACCTGCTGAACAAACATAGCAACCAAAACAGAAGAGTATGATTTAGTGAAAGAAAAATAAACCAATCAACCCATCTATCTACTGTCAACTGGTATTTAACATGGAAATTTAAACCAACAACCTTGTCAATAAATATTGCTTTGTGTCATCAAGTTGCTAGCAACTCTTGGCAATCCTATGTACAATATTTCCGAACACTGCCATATCCTGAACCAGTCTCACTGACTCCAACACACCTAACCCCATTGCCCCAGTTATTGTGTCAATTGATCTCCTCCAAGGTCGTCTTCTCCTTTGCTCTCCCTGGATGCTTCCAAACATGACGTTCATCTCCAGAGACTGGTCCCTTTTGGCAAAATGTCCAAAATACATGAGACAGAGCTTCAAAATCCTTGCTTCCAAGGAGTAACTTGATTTCACCCTCTCCAAGACAGACCTATATGTTCTTCTGGCAGTCTGTTGTATGGTCAATACTCTTCTCCTGCACCACAACTCAAAGACATTTATTCTTGTTCTGTCATCCTTAGCAATTGCCCATCTCTCTGATTCGTAGCAAATAACTGCAAAGACCATGGCCTGTATAAGGTGCACCTTAATCTCTAAACTAACTTCATTGCTCTTTAGCACTTTGGGAAGTTACATGACAGAATACAAATATCAGCTACACTTGGCACCTCTATTAGAAATAAATCTATTGAGATCATATTTTCTTGCCAGTTTTGTATTTTTCTGATGATTTTTCCAACATACCTAGAAAAAGTTTGTGAAATATGTTGTTAGCAAGAAGATAAGTAGTAAAAAGTTTTCTTATCCTAGATGACTTTGCGTTTGGAGAGTAAAATAGCAATTCATCTACCACAGAATCTACATTTAAAAGATACCATTTTTTATTTTTAAAGTTTAATTTAAACAAAAAACAGTAAAACAAATGTAATGTTTTAAAAATATCATATGGTGCCACTGTTGTAGAATGAGGCTGGCATTGGGGT
>NW_006399789.1:20723585-20770555 GCF_000299155.1 Elephantulus edwardii
ATGCCAGCCTCATTCTACAACAGTGGCACCATCTAGCATTTGTCCCTTTGTGACTGAGATACCTCACTCAACATAAACAACCTTTCTTATTGTTCAGTTTTAAATGAACTAGACTGTCATCATGGAGAAATCTAATTAATGAATGATTGACAAATAATAAGTCTGAAGAAAGAAAATATTACTGTGCATTAGAAATTTTAATAACATTCTTTGATAAACAAAATTATAAGTATCTATTAAGAGAAATATCTCCTCAGATTTAAAGCTATACAATGAATAGAAGGCAAATCTAGAAATAAATTACTCATTTCTCAAATGGAAAAGTTAATAGAGATTTGCTCTCAGGATCAATTCTAGGTCTGATGGGATTACTGGTATTAAATCTGTTAATGATTTAAAAGACAAAATGGAGAAATTTAACTGAAGTCACCACTTTACTGTGCATTAGTTAAAAGAAGAGAAAGCTCAAAAAATAGTTAAGCAAAATTTGCATTTTTTTTCAAATGATTCAAGGAAGAACTGAAACACAACTCACCTCCTTTCCAGACAGACTTGACTCATAACTGACCCTCCAGTAGGATCTCCAAGACTGCAAAGAACAAGATTGTGCACCGTTTCCTCTCAGACCTGCTGGTAGTTTTGAACCTTCGTGGTCTTTAGGTCACAGCACACCTCCCTAAAGACTATGGCTCTGTAACTTCCTGTTCAGGAAATGTCATTATAAACTTAAAAACCAAAATGGTCCTGGTCTAACTTTTGGCTGCTCTGTGCTTGCCTGCTAACGGGTTGGAGGACATTAATAAAGAAAAACTTTTCGAATGTTAGTGTTGATGTAAGACAAAAAGATGTGGACTATTTTCCTTTCTTCTTTTCTATTTGCTTTGTGTCCTGTACCAACAGAGATATTAAATAGAGATCTCTATGTCAGAGAAAAATATAAGCCCATATATACATATATGAACTCTGGTGGCCTCGTGATATGAAGCTGCACTATCCTTCCCAAGGCATGCGATTCAAATCCACCAGCTGCTGTGAGACAGAACAATGATCAATCAACTCCTGTGCAATTTACTTCCTCTGAAAACCTGCAGGAGGGTCAGCTGTGGGCCAGTTCTGACTTGATGGTACACAACAACAATAACAATATATATAATAGAAAAACTATTATCTTCTTTGCCTCTTTATGAATAGTTTCTTATGGACCTTGGATGGTGACCCGAGACAAGGTATTTGTACACATATATGATATATGCCACAGTGCAAGTTGATTGTGACCTAGATTTATTGCCATTACTTGCAGATAGGACTATTGATTCCTTTTTTTTTATGAAAGCCTGATGAATAGAAGAATAAATGGAGTTATTTCAGTCATAGGTCACTATTATTTATTGACCCCAGTGCTCACCTGTGAACATTGTTGTGATCAGAATAACCTTCAGTTGATGTGTGACTTTTGCTTTTCACACTAAAGTGTGCAGTGGAGCTTAATCAGTTTGTGGCTCTTGAACATTTAATTGTAAAAGTAAATGCTTATATCACCCAAATTAGACAACATAAAGAAGAGATAGGTCTTAATTAATTAAAGTAAGCTATTCTGAAAATCTAAAGAACATTAAAATGTAGATTAAATGTCAAAATTATAAAATGCCATCTTTGGGAAGCACCTGTCTTTGTAGCCATCGTGACCAAACTTATTAACTTGAGATTCATCATTTTTCAGCTTGAAAGTATGTATAACTATAAATTCTATATGCCTCTCAGCTGTATTCCCTACTCAATTTATTTTGCTCGATTTTATTGACTCTATATTGACACTCACCCAAGCTATAATCACACTAATCTCCTGGTATAAAAAAACTTGTTTTCTCACTGCTTTTTACAGAACTGGATATATTCTTGGAGGAGGTATGCATTTCAAATTCTGAAACAGGATTTGAATATTTACAATTTTATCTTCCCATACACTTCCTATAGTATTGCTCAGAGTAAGAGCCACTCTTTATGTGCATTTATAGATGAGCAAACTGATGCTTAGAAAGCTTCAGAAACTTGCCCATAGTTGCACTATTAATCCTGCTTTCAGACTGGAACCTGCAATCCACTTCCAATATTCTCTTATCTACTATAGCATATTGTTGCTTTCTAGTATAGGTGTAAAGTTGTGGATTTACTCTACAGTTTCAGGAAAAATAATGAAATTATATTTCACTCAGGCTTTGTTCTACTTCTTACCTGTTTGAAAGGTTATTTTAAAGAGCACCCTTGATTTTCTCCTAGATATGTAGTTATCAGTGTATTGAAGTATGTTTTTAATAAAGCTCTTTAGTAGTCAAGGAATAAACCAAATGAGCTGATATGTTCACTAAGAAATAGATTTTATCTGTGCTACACTTCAGCTTTGAAAATTTTGACAATAAATTAAATAAGTGAAAAACCGGGACTGTAGAAATTTATTTTTTTATAAATTTATTTTTATGCAGTTTTAGGTTATTCACATCTAAATTTATAAAGTTCTAGGCATTGGTTTATTTAAACTGGTATCATTGCTTCTCAATAATCTAGGGAGATCCCTGGCTGCAGACTTTCCCGGACAAACAACTCCCAATCTCCTGACTGCTGATAGGAAGGATGTGATTGTAGATCCAAGTGAGAATTCATTGACGATTTCAACCTTTTCTCCATCTATCTCTATGTTGCCTATTGGACCGGTGGTGAGGATTTTTGTTTTCATGATGTTGAGATGTAATCCGTATTAAACTATTTCATCTACTGTATCAAGCATTTCAAGTTCTCCTCACTTTCATGAAGCAAGGTTGTGTTACCTGTATAATGTAGATTGTTGAGAAGCCTTCCTCTGATCCTGATACCACATTCCTCTTTATCGCATCCAACTTCTTGAATAATTTGCTCAGCATACAGACTGAATAGCTCTGGAGAAATGATACAACTCTGACATAGACATGTCTTAATTTTTTTTTCTAATTGAGATTGTAATGAAAGTTTATAGAGAACTTGGATTTCCGTTCATTCATTGTTGCACATTTCACCCCTTGCTCCCTCTCAGTATACTTTTCTCTTTGGGAGGGTGACCCCAAACGCAAACCAACAATTCTTTGATTGTTGTACAATTCCGACCCCTGACCCCATCCACTTTATAACGTAGCTCTTATTCTGGATTGTTGTCATGGAAATAATACCTAATCATAGATTCTTTTTAAGCTGTTCTTTCCCGTATATGCTTCAATACAGTCTACATTTTTTATCCCCTCATTTCATAGTTTCCCCCCACATGTCTTAATTTTAAACCATGTAATGTTCCATTGGTCTGTTCACACAACAGCCTCTGTCTAGTACAAGTGTCACATGAGCACAATTAAGTGCTCTGTGATTCCCAGTCTTCTCATATTAACCATAATGTATTATGATCCACTCAGTTTGAACTAAGATATACCTGATTCAATCCGTGGTCTTTTCAATCACTTGTTATATAGCTGAGAGTTAAGACAATAAATAAGGATGACAGAAAAATTGATGCCTTTGAGCTGTGATGTTTGAGAAGACTGAATATCCTATGAAATTTATGAAATTTTGTTGATGGAATAAACATAACTAATAAATAAAACTAACTTTCAGAACTCTGAAGAGGTCCCTGACAACAGATTTTCCTACTGCAATTTGTCTTTTGATTTCCTGATTGCTATTGGCAAGAGTGTTAGTTGTGGAACTGAGAAAGCTGAAATTGTAAACAATCTCAATCTCTTCATCTATCATGATGCTACAAATTGGTTCAGTGGTGAGAATCTTAGCTTTCTTGAGTTTGAGTTTCAGTCCACATTGACAAATGCAGTCTGTGTCCTTCTGCATAGAATACTTCAGGTACTTCTCAGTTTCAGCAAGCAAGGTTGTGTCATATGCGTAACAAAGATTGTCGATGAAGCTTCATGCAACCCTGATGCAGCATCCCTCCTGATAAAGTCCAGTCCCCAGAATGTTCTGTTATGCATGTATATTGCAAAGGTATGGAGAAAGGATAACTCTCAGACATACTTTTCTCCTCATTTTGAACCTGCAGTGTTTTCTTGCTCTGTTCTAATGGTTGCTTCCGGGTCTGAGTATAGATTTTGCAAGAGTACAATCAGGTATTCTTGGATTCACAGTCTTTTAAAGGTTAGTTACCATTTGTTGTAATGCTAACAGTCAAATGACTTTTCAGAGTCAATAAAGCACAGATAGACTTTTCTCTGGTACTCAGTGCTTTCAGCCAAGATACATCTCACATTGGCTATGATGTCCTTAGTGCTACAGCCTCTTCTAAATTGAGCGTATTTTTCTCTGCCGATGCTGTTTTTCCAGTCAGTTTTGGATAATCTTCAGAAGAATTTTGCTTGTGTGTGGTACTGGGGATATTGTTATGTTGAAATATGTCAATTGGTATACCGTCAATTCCTGGGGGCTTGTTGTTTGCCAATTCCTTCAGAGAAGGTTGAAATTCCTTCATCATCATTGTTTCTCGATCATATATTGTTTCATGAAAATTCTTCTGTTAGCCTTTTTTTTTAATGACTCTGTGTACCCTTTCCAACTTCTTTTGATGCGTCCTGAATCATTTAATATTCTGCCCATAGTGTCTTTAAAGATTACAGCTTTAGGCTTGAACTTGTTCTTCAGTTCCTTCCCTTCAACTTAAGAAATGCTGAGTGTGTTCATCCTCTTCTGATTTTTTAACATCTGTTCTTCGCACATTTAGTTATAATTCTTTTGCTCTGTCTTCCTGAGCAGCCCTTTGAAATCTGTTCAACTCCTTAACTTCCTAATTTATTTCCCTTTGCTTTGGCTTCTCAGTGTCCTCTTGCAATATTCAGAGTCTCTTCTAGTGTTCATCTGTATCTTATCTTCCTCTTTCGTTTTTGCAATGACCTTTTGCATTCTTTATGGATATTATAATATTCTTAATATCCTCTGATCTTCATTTATTAGTATGCAAGCTTCAAGCCCATCCTTAAGATAGTTTTTATATTCAGGTAGCATAGACTCAAAGTCACATGTAATGAGAAACAAGGGGAAAGAAAGAGATAGAAATAGAGATAAAGTTTGTTAAGGGACAATGAAACCATAAAGTACAAAGGAAGGCCTGAATTTCAGAGTAAGAAAATGAAAGTTTTGTGGCTCCAATTGATGTAATTATATAAAAGGAAGGGAAAGTTTGGGTACCCAGGTGTCTGTGAAGTTTGAGCATTTGGGAAGGTGAATACAGATGGAAAAACTAATTTAGAGATAGAGGTAAGAGGATAACACTTAGAGTTCAGTTATTGATGTGACTTTGAGTTTCCTGGAAGAAATTAAGCCACATCTATGCAGTGAACTAAGGCTATTCTAATTCACCACTGAAGTGAAAGCAAAAGAATATGGCCTTTGGACTCTATGTGCTAGACTATATTTGGTTTTCATGTTAAAATAAGCTTAATAAATTATTAAGAGAGATTATGACTCCTCTTCCCCTGGAGGTGTATTTTAAGTACACAGACGCATTTGTCTGCTCTGTTTTGAAAATGATCTTGCTAAGGCAGGGGAATTTCTATCCCAGATAACCTGTCAAGAATTCTTCCAGAGTTCTGAACTGCTGGCATACTTGCTACTTTTATGTTGACTGTCACATTTCTCTTCTACCACCGTTTTCTAAACAGTTTCTTTTTTTCACTTTGCTAAGCCAATAGAGTGTAATTTGCTAAATTATGTACTCTTTTTAATGAAAGCAAATGCTTGGATCTTATTTTAAATTAAACTATACATATGATTTCTATGTTTTATCGATTTTAATTCAGAAGTTATGATACTTTCACAAGCTACAAAATATATATTAGTCTTGATTGCAGCATTTTTTCATTTTCCCAATCCTATTTATAAAATTTCTCTTCAGATTTATTTTAACTAATGGTAGAAAGAGAAGCTTTTAGTATCATTACAAATGAACTAAATAGGTGAATGGTTTATCAGAAAGTAAGGGAGATCAATTAGTGTAGTCCATAGCAAGTTGTGCGGTTAACCCAAATTTTTATGTTGTCTGATGGTTTAAATCCACCAGTGTGTCAAGAGAAACATGGGCAATGTCTTTCTAATGAGATTTACACACATTCAGAATGGACAATGAGAGAAATTACTAAAAAGTATAAATATTAAGTTAAACATTTCCTGGAAGTAATGTTTTTGAAACTCCCTCTTGATCGATTGACTGAACTCATCACATTTTACTACATCAATCATGTACAAATATGGAGAGTGAGAAAATTATATTTATTTAACTTTAGGACAATAAATGTATTAAAGCTGTCAAACACACATTGTTCTTTCCATGAAATTTGTCTCACAACATTTAGCATAAAATATTTCTAGCAAGTTTTATCAACTCTTTCCCTATATCTTCCCAATTAAAAGTGAGCTTTCATTTGATTATTAGTCACTTATGGATCTTCTTTAATGTTTTGACAACTGTGTTATATTCTATATATACAAAAATGGAGAAAGGTCAATGGATTCATACTTCACTCTCAGAGAGGCTATGGTGCACTGAATTAGTTTTATAGCCATTGACTTATAATTTTCACAAATTGACTGAGTATGCAAATGATTTATAGATACCAAGCAAGTTGATTGATCAATGCATGGTTCTTTTGAAGGGCTATTCCTTAGAAATGATAAGTTGCTTGCTTCTATTTAATAAATTATGGATGCCTCACTGGCATCAGGGACTCTAGACCAGGAGGTATACTTTGAACTAAGAACCCAGGATCCCTGTGCTAAGAACCTCCTAGACTCAGAAGGACAAACTACAACCCTGAAGATAATAAGTAAGCAATACCTGACTTTCCAGCCAAGAGCTACAGTGGTGTTACCGGTACACAGAATAAGAGCTTACTACCTTTGGCCAAGGAGTTTGCCAGCAGAGCAGGAGCCTGAATATGCTCCATGCTTTGAAAATAACATGGCTATTCCCCGCCCCCTTCCTCTTGATGAGCTTTATTTTGATATTATAGCTTCAAAATCCTAAGATTTCATAGCACCTCTTTTAGGGTAAAGTTCTTTAAAGTTAAAATATTCATCACTTATTTGCTCTGTGGTTAGCAGTACATCAGAAATAAGTGAAGTAATAAATTTGTTCCTTGCCCTGGAGAAACTTGCTTTCTAGTTGCAAAAATAAGAAAAATGCTTGAAAGATCAAAAAAACTACATAAAGCATTTCAAGATGAATATTATTAAACTACCCTGGTATTCATGGTCCATTAAATGCTCTAATATGCATATTCCCAACTCTAAATGTGTACTTTTTGTCAAATATTTTCTATGTTAGTAGAAAGGTTTACAATAAGCTTTTCTCTTCTTAGTTATTTTCATCCAACAACTTGACATTTTGTTAATCATTTGGAATTTTTACTTTGTTTTAAGCATTTAAACATATAAGATAATTTATTGTCAAAGTTAGGTCTTTTCAGTTGACATTCATTTCATAGAAAAATTTAAACTGGTAGTTTTATTAATTGTATTTTCCAATATTAAAAGGAACTAATTTACTACATACCAGCAATCTATTACAGTCTTGGCAGTATTATTATATGCCAGAAGATGCAAAGATCCATCAAACTATTAATCAATCTAGTCATAAATCAACTGATGTTTAGTAAATAATTACTATGTAACAGACCCACTGCACTGCAAACCCCGCTGTATGTAGTTTAAATCCACCATCTGCTCTGTGGGAGAAGAATGGATGATCTCCTTCCATGAAATTAACTGCCCCTGAAAACCCACTTGGAGGGTCAGCTATGGGTCAGTCCTGACAAGAGTACAACAACCAGACATTTTAGTTGTGAGTTTTCATCATCTTGTCTACAGGCAAGGAATATATATCAGGAGTTGTGCGGCTAACCCGTAGGCCAGCCCTCACTGGTAGGTCATACCTACTTGCAGCTCTAGGAGGGATATATGTGCAATTTTCTTTCAAGCCATTACAGCTTTGGAGGCTGAGTGGAAGGTCAGGTATTAGACATAATCAATTTTACAACAGGATGCTGTTGATACATTGTAGTGTAGAGAGACAGAAAGTAACAGATAAATAAGATATGAATGATAGTTAATTATAAGAGATAAAGTAGAAAATTAAAGGTGCTCTAGTAGCATGATGTATTGCTCTTCTCACCAAAAGTTCAGCAATTTTAACTTATTAACTGCATGGGGAAAAGAAAGACACTATCATCCTGTAAATATTTTAACCCTGGTAGCTCAATGAATAAAAGATTTCAAAGGGCAGTTTGGGAAGATAAGACAAAGCACTATAATGAATTGTGCAAGGAGCTAGAATCAGAATGTAAGAAGGGCTGAACTTACTCGGCATTTCTTAAGCTAAAGAACTAAAGAACAAATTCAAGCCATGAGTTTAAATGCTTAAGGATGCTTTGGGCAGAATATTGAATAATTCAGGAAGACTTACAAGAAGATGGGAGGAGTATATAGAGGCTGATTAATTATTTTTACTAGAAATAACGATAAATAAATGGGAGAAATTTACAAATTTCTTTTGTTTCTTGTTCTCCTGTGAATATCTATTAATAAACCCTGCTGATACTTCAAAATCTAATCTTGCTAAGGTATTATTGCTAAGGTATTATTCTGTGTAGAAACAAAGAACAACCTCCTGCTTTGACATTCACCACTTTATTCTTTCCTGTACAATTATTTTGAAATATTAATAGATTTTAAATGAACATATCTTTGTCACATCTCTTGCAGAGTCCTTCTCTCTCTCTCTCTCTCTCACACACACACACACACACACACAGAGAGAGAGAGAGATACATCTAATACTTCAATGCCATTTTAAGGAATTTAGCTCACATACTATGGGCATGCTATCATGGGAAAGAATAGCATACTTGAAAAGGTAGAGGATCAGCAAAAAAGATGAAACCCTCAATGAGATAGGTAGACAGTGACTGCACTAAAGTGCGTAATAAATAGCAGAGATTGGGAGGATTGTGCACTAGTAGGCAAAGTATAGAGTGTGCATTAAATCCATCACTTTTCTCAGTAGAAATACCTATTACACAAGCAGAGATGAGAAAGCAGAGGATCTATGCCACCTTATGTTCTCCAAGTAACAGGGACCTTGTTCTCCAGATTTAACAGCCAGAAACATCTCCTCCTTTCAAGTAACTAGAAACTAGACCCTCAACCAAACTATTGACACATTGACAGATGTAGTTGGCTCAAGTATGTCTGAAATTATGAGGATAGGGCAGGATTCAGATCTGTTGTTCATCAGGTCACAATGATTAATACAATTCAAGGGCATCTAACAGCAAGAAGTATCTTGCTGTTGTACATTGGTATCAAGGTGTTGGAACCAACTCAAAAGAACCTAACTATGAAAAGAATAAGGTTTTTTATGACCAATATAAAATACACTTGGATACTTTTCTAGCTTTGCGAAATGAATACTTTTTCAAAGATGAGTAAATAAATCCTTCAAAATATGTCTCAAGAGGGACTTTCTATTTATTTATTTCTGCTTTGAATGTCTTCATACTTAGAGTTTAAGCAGAGGCACAACATACTTATTTTAAATAATAAAACATTTTCACAGAGATAAAAAAATGAAATGATATTTACAAAGGTATAGCAAGCCACAGGAAGGAAAACAGTTATAGTTTTATGTTTAAAAATACTGACCCCATGTTTTACTCAGCTGGTGTGAAATGTTACATGTAGGTGACTTTAACAAACAGATGTGTATTTTCTCACATTTTAGGAGGTAGAGGTCTGATTTAAGGGTGTCAGTTTTAGGGGATGCTTTCTCTATCTGTTGACATAGATCTGTCTGTTGTGATTGAGAATAAGGTCTGTATCTCCTTTCAGAGTCTGTTCCTTGGAGAACATCAGATAGTAGAGAGGCTATTTTGCTCCCATCCTTACTAGCTTATTCACAGGTCATCTTATTGGGAAAAGAGATAGAAGTAAATCACACTTTATACTAATACTGCCTCATTAACATAACAAAGAAACCATTGAAGTTAGGATATACATCCCCTATCTTCAAGGGCCCAAGTCAACCTCTAACCAACTCAAAACTCATGGCCTTCTAATCAGTTCTGACTCATAGGCCTTCTTGGGCTTTCTAAAGCTCTCAATGGTAATGGAAAGATCCTGGTCATCTGAAGCAGAAGGCACCCAGCCTTTTCATTAGTGCCACCCGCTAACATAATGATTGATTTCCATTTAAATTAGTTCACAAATTCTTGTTAATTTTTTTCTGGCCAATGTCTGACTTTAAATTTTTCTAAAACAAAAACCAAAAAACACACAGCCATGGAGTCTCCTAGAAAACCTTCATCAGGTCTCTAAGTTGGAAAATCTTTACCGAAAGAGATTGCCCATCTTTTACCACTCGAATGAGTGGTAAATTTCAACTGCCAGCCTTTTGATTAGCAGCCCAACACACTACCTGCCACCTGGGATCTATGACCTTAAAAGAGTGGTGGGGGGGTAGTGTGGGGAATGTACAGTACATTTTAGAGGCTTTTATGGTAAAAACATTCATAACCGTAGGAGTATGCAATGAGGGTTGCAGAGTGGATTATATTTGGGGTAGGGGGTGGGGTTTGGGGAGGTGCGGGGGGGGGTGTGTACCAATGAGGGAGTTTTTCTTTTGCTTTTCAAGGAGAGGAGCAAACAGGAGGGGGGGGGGAGGGGTTTGTGTGGGGAGAAGGGTGCAACAATGAATGAATGGAATTCCAAAATCTCTGTAGATGTTCATTGAAATGAAAAATAAACAACCTAAATTAAAAAAAATAAAAAAATATTCATAACCCAGATTTTGCTTGTTACCTATGGAAATTAAATGAATGGTGCAAGGTTTAAGCACTCCACTGCTTAGCAAAATGTTAACTGTTTCGAGCCACTAGCCACCCCACAGGAGAAAAATGTGGCACTTTTATAAAGTTCGCCGCCTCAGAAAACCTGTGGGGCAGTTCAAGTCATAATCAGCTCAACCATAATTGTCTCAGACTACTTACCGACTTGTAAAAATTATTTTTTATTCTTCTGGTAATTAAGAAGAAAACTGTCACTATACCTTTACCTGAAAAGTGATCATGAATCTTCAGTTTTAATATAGACTCAGATTTTCTAGGTATAAGTTAAGGAGTTCATTATTCTTATCTCTGCCAATTTTCTAATTTACAAATGAGCTGAAGCAATTAATCCTTGCAAGCTGCCTGTATTAATTACAGTCTTAGGCAGGTTCCCTTGCAATTTTGTAATTCTTTTTGTCACCTTTTCCCTGTGTTTACTATCTCAGCTTGATGCCTGTTGACATGCTGATTCATGTTTTAGTGCATTAGATAGATCTTACTCATCTGGAGGAATGAGTCTAAAGAGGTCACACCTCATAATCACGCTGGCATTTCTAGTGTGTGTAGGCTGTATATCTCCTTTTAATTTAATCTCTGAAAAATGTATGGGGATTTCTGCAGCCAAGTTGTACAAATCGATAAAATTTATAATCAAGGCTGTCTCATATCCCAACCTAATATAAAACATCACAACTATTGATTCCATGTGAAGGTTCTGCACACTGTTTATCATGCATGAACGCATTGAGTACATGGTGGCTTCAGGAAGGGAAATGGACACACATCAGCGCTGCAGCTGTTATCTGCCTTTTTTATTCTCCTGAAGCAAAACATGTTTTCAGACACATCTTACAAAATTAAGAGATGTGTTCAAGTGCATGAATGGCCATGATCACCTTTAAGACTTCTGTTTTGTAACTTATTTGTATTATAATTTAGAAGTCTTCTGTTCTTCAATCAACGATCAAGCTGAAACAAGTTTGTCTTATTTGATTTTCCAGAAAGAATAAATGCAAACTATAAATTTATTAATAAAAATTATAATCTTTGTTAAAATGAAAGTACTTCATATTATAATTTTTGTGAAAACATATATTTAGAAATAATGTATTCTTAGTATTTTGAGAATATATACTTGATTCTGAGGCTCCATCTAACATACTTTAGACATATTGTTAAGGAGGGACCAATTTTTGGTAGGGTGGAGGGATAGCGCAGGAGGGGATTGATTCAGTGACTGGGGTAATCAGGATGGGTGTGTCGGAGGCAGTGCGATTGGCACAGGATAGAGCAGAGTTTAGGGCTGTTATACATAGGGTCGCTATGAGTCACAAGTGACTCGACGGCACATAAAACAACAACATACTTGGATTTATAATTACTCATTTGATACTTGACCAATTAAAGAAATTGGGAATAAAGTTTGTATCAAAACATGAAGCAACACTAAACTGCAGTAACTTGGTGGGATGCAGCCAGCATGCTTTGCTTATTTTTCCGTAGTGGTTGGCTAGCAGCACTCATGATGTTGGCTTTTGCTCGTGTTTCTGGTGGAGTGGCTATCTACTGATTTAGGCTGCCCTCAGTAAAAATAGCTGAGGTGGCTCAGACATGCTCAGCAAGTACCTCCTCTTCTAGAAGTGATGGCAGAAGTGTAAGAGCTGACAGAAGCACAGCTTTTTGTGATACAGACTAAGAACTGGTACACTGCCACTTTCCCCTCATTCTGGGTATGAAGCCAAGTGACCAGACAAGGCCCAAATCAAATGCTTGTTGTGAGGACTTCCAGTTGGCACATGGAAAATCATGTGAATACAAGCGAAGATGAAGAAATGGGATCCTCATTCTAACAACTACGGAAGATGCTTGAGTTCTCAGTTTCCATTAGCCCTTGAGCCTAAAATGTATTCAAATTCTTTCTTTCTTGTTTAGAAAAAGGATAACATTTTCCAGCTTTATACTGTGAGCCAGCAGGTATATCTGGCATGCAAAATATTTACCTCATTATTCAGAACAGACTTAAAAGAAGGTAATTAATCTTCTATCTGCAGCTAAAGCAGGTATTGAGAATATCTTTTAGAGTTGGTCATTGCTGCATATAGCTTTTCTCTTGTCCTCTCACCTTTCCAATGCATAATAGCAAGTACTGCTTTACAGATGAGGTATTTATTTTACCTTTTGTGACTGTGTGATTTATACTTAAAATTTTATGCAGAGAGCTCCTCTAACACAGCCAGAGTAGATTCTTCTCCTTTCTTTTAGAAATTAATTTTGTTTTACTTTTTTCTATTTTCAGTTTCATCCAAAGAGTCACTTACAGAGAATTTAAAAAAAAAATAAGACAAAGTAAATGAGGTATTAAGGATTGGGAATAAATTTAAGGCAATTCATTCACTTTAAATGCTTTTATTCTCACCATAGTTTAATAGTATGGATAAGTATTTAGGTGAAAAATGTAAAGGCCTCTAAGCTACAGAAGGTCAAAGACTGCATGCAGTCTTCAATATGGATTTAAGCTCAATATCATGAAGACAAAAATTCTCATGACTGGGCCAATTGAAAACATTCCAATAGAGGGAGAAGAGATTGGGATTGTTAACAATTTCAGCTTACTCAATTCCTCAGTTAACACTTAGCACTAGCAGTCAGAAAATCAAAAGACAAAATGCATTGGAAAAATCTGTTGTCAGGGACCTCTCCTGAGTACTTAAGAACGTCAGTCTAGCAACTAAAATAACACCTGATCCAGGCCATGGTCTTTGCAATTACTTGCTGTGTGTATGCATCAGAGAGCTGGACAATGACTGAGGATGCTAGAAGAATCAATGCGTTTTGGGGCTGGAGAAGAGTATTGAACATACCGTGGTCTGCCAAGAGAACAAACAGATCTGTCCTGGAGAGGGTTAAACTGAGCTGCATTTTTGAGACAAAATGTTTGAAGCTCTTTCTTACATACTTTGAACATGTTGCCAGGAGTGACCAGTCTTGGAGAAGAACATCATTCTTGGAAGTCACAAGAGAAGACCCTGGGTGAAATGAATTTACTCAATTACTGGATTACTGGGGGTAGGTGTATTGGAGACAGAGAAATTAGCTCAATATAGGGCAAGGTTCAGGACTATTGTGTATAATAGAGTCACTATGAGTCACAGGTGACTTGACAGCACATAATAACAGCAACCAATTTTTAACTGCCTGCATTTTGAGAATTACATCTCATAAAACGTCCGTTTGGATTTATCTGGTGGAATAAGAGACATCTTTCCCCCTCTATGTCACTTTGAAATACTGTTCTTTAAAAATGATGTGATTTCTTTGATAGCAATGTCCAAATTTTAATTTTATTAGAATTTCTGATGAACTTCAGTAAGTGTATGGAAAACAGACATAGTGACTTGTTTTCATTTAATTTGAGGAAGTTCTTGGTGTGGTTGTGATGACACAGGATAAATATTGCTTTGACACAGCAAGAGAGCTGAATGAGCCATGCACCCTGTCATTTTACATCCCCCGAGTCTAAAGTATGTCACTTCAGCAACAAAGCTGGAGATACGGCCAGTAGAGCTGACAGTTGTCTTGTGATTATTCCTGAACCTGAGGCTCCTTCATGTTATAGTGCTAATCAAGTCATCTCCCCAACTTATCATTAACTTAATTTGACCCACAGGACCAGAGATAAAATCTTTTTGGCAAGACTAATGATGCTGTAACACTGAAAAAGATGTGCATTGTAAAATCTTGACTATCTGCCATCTTTACAGTGAAGAAAAGCATGCAAATGTTTTTTTCTCTAAAGGGGAAAATACAATGTCTTTTAAAGGACCTGAAATAGTTTGGTTTTATTTTCTCCTCCTTAAGATAGGGCACAGTTAGTTTCTTTCTTTCTTTCTTTCTTTCTTTCTTTCTTTCTTTCTTTCTTTCTTTCTTTCTTTCTTCTTTTTTTTTGTGAGTTCTCTTTTGTGCAGACAATTTATCTCAATTCATTTTTATTTCACATTAACAAATATTTTCTCAGGCAGTCAGAAGATTCACTTCCCTTCTATTTGTTTAGATAAATGGAATGGAAATTGTGCTTTGCAGTTGGCTTTGAGGATTTCTGATGAAACAGGAGCCAGCAGAATGAAGCTCCTGGCATGCTTCAGTGTTCTTCGTTTGTGTACATCCTTGACAAGATCATCTCCCCCCTCCCCCGTTTCACGAGCTTTGGGACGTCTTCTATTTTCCTGTGACTGACAGGAGGATAATAAGTTTTATCATTAAAAACTGATTCTAGGGAAATATGATCCCTGCCCTTGATTCTCTTGCAGCTGCTAAGGCTTTTGTTTTCACATCTCTTTCAGAATAACTGGAGATTATAGCTACAAAAGGAAATAGATATTGACCTGTCATGTCACTTGTTGTTTAGCAAATGCCCCACCCCCACAAAATTGAATCGTCTTTTATCTGTTCTCTAGAACCACTTATTAAATCATCTTGCTGTCAAGAGGTTAACTGGAAGTCAAGTGGCTCTGTCTGTTCATGGTGCCTTTACTTTTATTAACTTTTAGATTATTATTAAGTGATCCTTCATTGTATCCACCAGCCCCAGGAGAAGGACAGGCAGTCTCCTGTGACAGAGCTACAGTCTCAGTAACCCAAAGAGGGATTTCTGGGAGGTGGAATCAATTTTACAGCCGAAGCTTGGGCTTTGCTTTTCCTCTCAATTAGCATTAGATATTGGAGGCATACATTATTGCAGGCACAAATCCCTGACTTATTGGCATTTAAATGAGGGCAGCAGTATGTTATTATGTATTTACTAGTGATATAATCTTGGCTATAGACTTAATGCGTAACTTTTCTGCCGTTCCTTTTTGTTTCCTCTAGATTTCTTATAAGCATTTAGACCGTAACACTTAACAGACAGGTGGAGAATAAGAATAAAAGGAGAGAGGAATACTTTGTAAATTTGCTGATCAATATTTGGAAAGAAAATAGTAATGCTGATATTTCTCACTACATAATTGGATTCTCTTTTTTAACTTGATAAGTAAATTTTTTCACAGTATTTCTTTAAAATTAATAAATGGAGAGAGGGCATGTGGTCAGGAAGGTCCATGGGGAAAAAGACAAGTGTCAGCAAAGGAGAGGACTGTATTTCTCAATTGTCATTTTACTAGAACAGTTAAAAAATGAGAACATTTTTATAAAAGTACACATTTGAAATCTTGTTGTGTACCATCGAGCTGCAACTGACTCGTAGCTGACCCTTCAGTGGGTTTTCACAGGCAGTTAATCATAAGGGAGGAGATTGCTCATCTTCCTCCCACGGGGCAGCCGGTGGCCTCGAACTGTGCCTGCAGGATTACAGTGCAGCTTCGTGCCACTAGGCTACCAAAGCTCCCAGGGAGGGGGGAGGGGGAATACTGAAAAGCTGACAAAGAAAAAGCACCCTTAGGAAATTCTAAAATACTTGACTTTAGTCTCCTTTATTTCACTGTAGATACAGTAATTTAAACTGTTTCTTTATAATTATTCATTTACTGTTATTCCATTAGGAGCTTTTCCCAATGCTAAGCTAGATTGTTTTTGGTTTGTTGTGAGGATTTTTTTGTTCTGTTTGTTTTTTAAATAATCTCTTTTCATACTTAAGGTAGCCTTACACACAATGCATATGTAACATATAAAAACCCCACTACCAGTTAGTCAGTTCTGAATCATTGGAACTTTTCATTTCCAAAAATTTAAATCTTTAAAGGAAGAGACTGCCCTCCTTTCTCCAGTGGTACAGCTGGTAAATTTGAACTGCTAACCTTTCAGTTAGAAACAGTATAAAAGATGCCAGCAGTGCTCCTTTACATGTAAACATAACAGATTCCAAACAGTATCTCTGCTGTTTTCTATAACAATTCAAGTAATTAGTATGATTTGTTGTTGTTATAATGTTCCATCAGGTTGGAAACAACCCAAAGCTTATTCTCCAGAGGGTCTTCAGAGGCAGTATATTGCATGGAAGGAGATTGTCTATCTTTCTCCCATGAAGCAACTAGTGGATTCTAAATGCTGATTCAGAAATGGAAAATATTTATCTGTATGTTTTCATCTACCAAAATAATAATGGAATTAATTGTCAAGCACAGTGAATAATTTAGGCTATTTTATTACTGAGTTCTTGGATAGAATTTTCTTCCAATGACATTCATACTATTAGAACAGTCTGAGGTCATTCCTGTTTATAAAGACTGTAATATAAAAGCCACTTGTGTATAGTTGCCAGCACTTATCAGACCTAATAGAATTCAACAAAGTCATATATATACCAGAGGAAGTCCCACCTCAATAAAAATGGAAATGTGTGGATTATAACAAGTTGTGGCTTACACTGAGAAGAATGGGAATCCCAGAGCACTTGATTGTGCTCATGTGGGAGCTATACCTGGACCAGGAGGCTGTAGTGTGAACCGAGCAGGGGAACACTGCTTGGCTTGGATTTGGGAAGGAAGTGTGCCAGGGTTGTATTCTCTCTCCATATATATCCAATCGATATGATAACATTATTCGAGAGGCTGAATCAGGTGCACCTTAGTCTGAAGACTGACATCATTGCTTCTCCATCATTTTGGAGAGATCACTGACAGTAGATTGGCCCAATTCCTGATTTCCTGACTGCTGATACCAAGGTTCTTGATTATGGATCCAAGAAAGATGAAATCATTGGCAATTTCAACCTTTTCTCTGTTTGTTTTAGATTTTTGTCTTCTTGATGTTACACGCAATTTATATTGAGGCTGTACTGTTTGTCCTCTGTGGTAAGTGTGTCAAGTTTTTCTCACTTCAGTAAGCAAGGTTGTGTCATCTGTATAACTCAGGTTGTTGATGAGTCTTCCTCCAATTCTGATGCCAATCCAATTCTTCTTCATAGATTCCAGCTTCTTGAATGATTTGTCTGATGTAAAACCTTACAGTGTTTCCTTGCTTTGCTCAGAAAAGAGCTTCTTGGTCCGGCATAGGTTTTGCATTATCACAAGTAAGTGTTCTGAGATTCCCAGTCTTCTCACAGTCAAATCCCTTTGCACAGTCAATAAAACATAAATGGACTTTTTCTCTGGTATTCTCTGCTTTTAGTCAGGATCCATCTGACATTACAGTGATATCCCTGGTGCCATGGCCTCTTTTAAATCTAACTTGAACTTCCGGAAGTTTATATCTATGTACTTCTCTGGTCATTTTTGGATTATCTTCAGTATTTTGCTTGCATGTGATTAATAATATAGTAATAATTTCCATATTCTGTTAGATCATCTTTCATGGAAATGGGAAAAAATAGCTCCCTTCTAGTCAGTTGACCAGGTAGCTGTCCTCCAAATTTCCTTGTACACGCTGCAGAGCATGTGCAGAGCTGCATTTTTTAGTTGAGCCTCGTCAACCGGTGTCTCACTGATTCGTGAGGCATTATTTTTTTGCCAAAGCTTTCAGTGCAGCTTGCAAGTCTTCCGTCATCACCATTGACTCTTGTTCATATGATACTTCCTGATATTTTTCAATGTCAGTCAGTACATTTTATTAGTTCATTGACTCTGTGTATTCTTTCCATCTTCATAGATCATTCAAGATTTTGCCTATTGCATGTAAGCCTTGAATTTGTTTTTCAATTCTTTCAACTTTAGAAAGCTGAGTGAGTTCTTCTCTTTTTATTCTTCAACTCCAACTCTTTGCACATTCAATTAAAATATTTTGTTTTGTCTTTTCGACCTGCCCTTTAAGGAAATATTTGTTCATTTCTTTCATTTCAGCATTCTACCCACTCATTTGGCTTCTCTCTGCTCTAATAAAATTCTCATAACCTTTCCAGACTTTCATTTTGGTCTTTTCTTCCTCCTCTATCTTTGTAATGATCATTTGCTGTCTTTGATCTCATCCCACAACTCATGAGGTCTTTGATTTTTACTGTTCAGTTTTATTCTGGAAATTATTTTTTATTCAGGTGGAACAGACTCAAAGTTGTATTTTTGTTCTTGTGGACTAGTTTTTCTTCAGCTTCACTAGGAGCTTCCACATGAGCTATTAATGATCTGTTCCATAGTCAGTACATGGCCTGGTTTTGACTGCTGATACTTTCTCCTACAATTCTTTCCATAGATATAGCCAATCTCTTTCCTATGCAGTTCACCACGTGAGTCCATGTGTGAAATCACATTTTGTGCTATTAAAAAGATCTATTTGCTTTGAATAAATCACTGAAAATACAAAAGTCGGTCATTCTATGTCTGGCCTAATTTCTGTCACCAAGGGACCATTCTCTGTGACAACCATTCCCTCCTCATTTTTGCCAGCTTTTGCATTCATCTTGATTGCATGTTTGGCCAATTTTGGTCTGTAAAATTTGGTAGAAATCTTAAATTTCCTTCTTTTTTGTCTTTAGGTGTTGGTGCATTTATTTGAAAATACTCATTAATAAATCTTCCTTATATGCATATGAATAGTATTTTATTCCTCACAGCATTGTAATTTAGGATAGATCTTAAAATGTTAATTTTAACTATGAATGTAGCTCCATTCTTCCTCAGTTTCTCCTTGTTGGCATTAGAGTTTCCTGGTATAACAGCTGCAAGCATTTGGAAATTGACATGTGGACTGTATGAAATATGAATGTAGGAAAGCTGGAGGTTGTAGAAAATGAGGTAGAATACATGAACATTAACGTTTTAGGCACTAGTAAACTGAGATGGATGGCCATGGGCCATTTTTAATCAGACAATCATGATCTATTATGCAGATAATGAAAAATTGAGGAAGAAGAAATGCTAGAATAAATAATAGAGTAGTAAATATATATTGCTGTTTTCTTCTATTTCTTAACTGTAAATTTCACTCATATACTTTAGGTACTCTCTTGATATATTTTATATTTTCCATTTTAAACGTTTTTAGACTTAAGTGTGATCTTCCTCAAACAGGGCACCTGAATGTGTCTACTGTCTTAAGAGCAACATATTGACAACTTGTCTGAGAATTTATTTGCTGTTCCTAGCTATGATTGGCTGCTCATTTGATTGACTAATCAACTATGATGTTCAGGACAGTTTTCAGCATTTTGCTGAATTAACCTACACATATCATCATCTTACCCGTTCCCCTAGTAAGGAGAATGTTAGTATAGAGCCACATCAGAGAGATTTATTTTTTTAAGTTTTGACAAAACCATATTTTTTCCCCCTCCACTATACCATGGGCAGTTAGAAGAACAAACAAATTTGTCCCAGAAAAGGAGAAACCAGTCTGCTCCTTGGATGCAAATATGCTGAAGCTCCATCTGACATACTTTGGATATGTTGCAAGGGCAAGGAGGGACCAGTCCTTGTAGAGGGACAAAACAAGAGAGGAAGACCCCTGATGAGATGGATTGATTCAGTGACTGGGGTAATGAAAGATTGGCACAGGATAGAGCAGGGTATAGGGCTGTTGCGAATAAGGTTGCTATGAACCACAAGCGAGTTGGCACATAACAACAACAGAGCACATAAAACAAAAGTTATAAGACTAATCTGTGAAATGTCAAAAATTTGATAGACAACATCTATATATCTAAACAGTAGATTCTACTAAAAATTGTGTTTGTGTAATTTAATAGCCTTGTGGTTTTAAACAACCATGTGTATGTCAAACATTGAACTAGAATCCCAATTTTTACTTATCATATGTATACTGTGCTAATTATTTTAACAGAATTGAACATTTAATCTCAAAAATTGAGTTTTGACTTTATTCTACTGGTCAAATCAACATATCGCGATTTTGCTGTGTGTTGATTTCTTTGCTTTGTAGACATCATCTTAAACATGACTTTCATAAAGCAATTATTTTTATTAAGTTAAACTACTTAAGTTGGTCTTGCATGAGGAAAGAATACACTTGGGAAACAGTGATGGATGGCCGCCGGTATTTGGAGTGTCTAACTGTGCCAGTATTTTCCAGTTGATTGAAAATTCCCCTCCCAGTTTGGTCTGGGGGATAGTCAAAGGATTGCCAGACATGTGTGTTTCTTAATGAAAGTCAGAAACAAATAAAAAAGGGAGATAACAATGTGGGTGTCCACATGTGTTCATGACATTTTTCTCTTTTTTTTCCTTTTTGCTTTGATGAACAACATCATTACGGGAATATAAATGGTAATTAATATCCACATCAATTTTTGTAGAGGATAGTTTAATACAACAATTAGAGCAATTAATGTACAGCAAAGCTTGATGACATGACAAATCATAGAGCAGAACGTGTGTTGCCTCTTATCCATATTAGCCAATTCATTTGCTCAATAAGGCCAAAAGACTATAAAGACAAGGGGTTCAGAGGAACAACAGAAAAAATCTAAACATTATAGTCCTGGTTTCAGATACTCACCAACTTTTTTACACACTACTACACATTGTTGAATACATTTTCTTTATCTTCTCATTTGTAAATAATTCTACCTGATTTAATGTTACCTGGATAATATTGAGAATAAATAGAATAAGAGACACGAAGAGAGAATTTCCACTTTTTACGTGATTTGCATTGGTTGTGTCATATTTGCTGTTTGTGTTTTGGGTTTTGGTTGTTTTTTTCCCCCAAAATTATTCATAAGTGATCTTGATTAATGTCTAAATTCTTTCTCTTTCAGAACCAATGAGAACCCCAAAGACTTTAAAGATAGCTGAGATACAGGCAAGACGTATTGCTGTGGACTGGGAATCCTTGGGATACAACATTACTCGTTGCCACACATTTAATGTCACTATCTGCTACCATTATTTTCGTGGTCACAATGAAAGCAAGGCAGACTGTTTGGACATGGACCCCAAAGCCCCTCAGCATGTCGTGAGCCATCTGCCACCTTATACAAACGTCAGCCTCAAGATGATCCTAACCAATCCTGAAGGGAGGAAGGAGAGTGAAGAGACAATCATTCAGACGGATGAAGATGGTATGTTCAGTCTCTTTTACTTAAAAGAGAGAATTCTGCAGTTTGCTTAACATCTCTCTCTATTACCTAAAAATAATAATGGACCCTGAAATCTAAGCAGAAAATTGACAGGAGTTTGACTTAATAAAAATTACTTAACTTTCTTTACAAAAGTATCCAAATACTAAATTAAAAGTATTTTTTTCTTCTCTTTTTATATATCATTGAAGTAGGAATTACAATAAAAGTTTGATACTTTTTGCATTAAAATTCTCAAAGGTCAGTTTCACTATGCATGGCCTTTTCTTATCAATTACATATTGTAATATACACTTAGGTCTTCTAAAAATGCTGATTTTTTTCATTTAACAAAACAATACTAGTACTTTCATCTACCATATATTCAAAAACAATATTCTTGTCTTTTATACATCTCATATTAGTGAAAAAGCTATTCACATTCAAATAACTGTACTGTATCTACTTGCTTATATGCCACTTCTGAATTATTAAGTAATAGAAAGAAACATCTATATTAGCATTAAGTTATGCACATATATGTTATAGCAGTATATGATCAATATGAATATGGATATTTTTTCCTGATTAATATAATTAATAATATCCTGAAGATGCTGATATATGCTCTTTTGATGTAAATTTCATTTTAAAAATATTCCTTTATGAATGATATCATGAATTTTTTAAGTATGCTATATGGTAAGCTCAGGCCAATCTGAACTGGAAGATAGGAATCATGAGCTCTAAGACCTGACTCTAATACCTCTGTAACCTCAGTAAATACTTTCATCTCTCTGGCTTTCTGTTTCTCATCTCTAAATGAAGGGTTTAAACTGGATGATCTCTCAAGTTCCATCCCTTTCTGAAATTCCTTCTACTTAAATAGCTTGACAGCATGGCTACATTTTTATTTGTGTTTCAGAAAACACGATGTATTTCTTACCCAAGTATTCCCAACTTCCTTCACGTTCTGAACTTTGGGGTCAGATCTATAGTTTAGTGCCCACCAAGTATGAAATTGCCATGAAATGACTAATAGGCTATCGTTTCCAGAAATGTTTCTTCTTATTTCAAGCCTTCCCCCTCTGAAAAGTAGAACTGACCTTGATTTGTTCTGATTGTTTCCACTATGATAAGAGGAAGTGAGAGTTCTTTAACCTGAGTTAGCCCAGACTCTGACAGGAACAATTATAGTCCTAACTGTATGAGTGGAATTTTTCTTCAATTCCTAAATTTTTCAAGTATATGCTTCATATATTTTTATGATAAATGTTACAATGTCTGTTTTGAGATAGATAACCTTCTCAGCATTTGAACTTGTACTTAATTGAACCAGTAGTGATATTTTTAGATAGCAAATCTTACCCTTTTATAAAAACGCATGCTCATGCAAAGACGAATGCTTAGGAATACATATTTCATTCGTGAGTAATAGACTTGGACACCTGAGCATAGATCCAGAAGTTTGGAAACAATTTCCATTTCTCACCACAGAAAGTAGAGTAGATACTAAAAATCTGCATGCCACCACAAAACTTATAGCTCATGATTTTAGTAGAGTGTAAGCATATGTTTTATTGTCTAAAAATATAATTTTAGATTATTTTTAATTGGTAATTTTAGCATCAGTTACATGAGTTTTGTACTGCTTTAGCCAGTCACATTTTTAAAAGGCATTTCATTTGCATAGTGACTATTCTCTGTTATAGTTGTCCAACCTGCCTTTTATTCCCAACAATTGTGGCCAGCTTTATATAATTTTCCTCATATTGCATTCAATTTTATGTTGTATTTCTGAGTATACACATTATTAAATTATTAATCAGAGAATATACTGAAATGGATTTTTAAATTATGCACTGGATTGCTCAAACTCAAGACTGCCATTTATTTTATCCAGAGCTAGGCTTCAAAGAGTAGTATCCAATTAGCTATGTATTTCCATTTCAGTATTCTTTGCAGTGCTGGTTCATCTTAACCTTTACTTTAAAAGTTTGCTGGATTTTAATAAATTTCATAAGATTATTATTTGATGTTATCACAAATACAATTTTTACTGAAAAAAATTGAGTGAGTTATTGAGTTTGTTGTTCTTTTTGTTGTATATTTAAAACTTCATGATTAAAATCCCACATTTTCCATGAAGTCTTTCCTATCTGCCCATGTAAGTAAGCATCAGTGCCTACAGACAACACTTTATGTGTCTTTACTGTTTCTGGTTAGTAGGACACAGAATACCTAAATCATAATCTATTGTTGCAAAAGTCTATGGAATATGACAATCTGATTAAGTCAGTCTTAATAAATTGCTGCTGCCCAACATACATTAAAAAAAAACCCCATTATCAGCCATCTAATAAAAAGGTTTGATTTCATGAATAGAATTCAGGGTGCATCCATAAATCATCAGAACAAAGCTAGCATGATTTCCTACCAGAACCCTAAGGTAGAATTTATATTTAATTTATTGCGCACATTTTTTTAACGCATGGAGAGAACATTTTTTGTAGAAACTTTTGTTTTCATTTTTTATTCTAGCATTCATAAAAATCAATTTAGGAAGTTAACTCAGCAAAATAGCTTGTGTAGGGATATTTTTGAGACTTCTAAGCTATTATTAAATATACATTTATTACATTTTAGACACTAAAATGCTTGTTTCATATAATCTTGCCCAATTCACATTTAATTTACCTTCCTTCTTATTTTGAGAGCTCATTTTAGAGACAGTTCCTGCACTCAAAAAAAAAAAAATCATTGAAACAGCTCTTAAGTAACTCATAGTCAGGGGACCCAAAGTCAGCAGTCAATGTCCTTTCAAAGTTGTTGATGTGAAAATCTGGAGTGACATCACCTGGCTATCTGTAGACTGCCATAAGAGTCCCCTTAATGTCATGTTGTAAGTAGAGAAATCATAAGGAAGTGTAGACACTGTCTATATCTGCCTTTGCATTTCTTTGAATATTGTGAATGTTGTTTTTGTCGTGTACCGTTCAGTCAGTTCCACCTCATAAGGACCCTATAAGATGGAGCAGAATTGTCCAGAGGGTTTTCTGTGCTGGGAACAGATCTCCGCCCCCTCCCCCAATGGAGTTAGCAGTGGGTTCCAACTGCCATCTTTTCATTTATTAGTTATCACCTCACAACCATTGTACTTCCCGGACTCCTTAATGTGCTGCTGGTGACTCTCATATGTCTCTGACACATACTCTGACTTGTCCTCTTTGTTATGAGTCTGTGTTGTGGTTCATTTATAGGTCATTATCTGCCCTAATCACTCAATTTCCCAAAGTTTCCTGACAAACAACTTTACCCTCTTACAATATTACCTGTATGTACTTAAAATGAATCCTATAGGCATAGTGGAATCTGATTAAGAAAAGCCTAGAAATGCACAAATACTGAAGAAGCTGTGCTGCTCTCTGATTCTGCCCCTTTTGGTGGAGAATTATGCAAACATTTTAAAGTACTCCTGTAGAGAGGGTTTTTTTTCAAGTATTTTATATATGTTATGAATAAAAGCTAGTCTCTGGAAACATCAAGCTTGGTAAAGTAGAGGTCAATCAATGATCAAGAAATCCCTCCAGGAGATGGACTAATACAGTGGCTGCAAGAAAAAAAAAACTATGAGGATGACATGTTGCTGTTGTTGTATGCCATCAAGTCAGAACTGACCCATCGCTGACCCTCCCGCAGGTTTTCAGAGGCAGTGAACCCCTTGACAGGAGTTTGTCTATCCTTCCTCCTATAAAGCAGTGGGTGGATTTGAACCACATACTTTTGTGATTGTAGCACAGCTTCTTACCTCCTGGCCACGATGGCACAGGAATGAAGAACAGTTAATTCTGTTATATGTAGGCTCCCTAAGAATATGTAACCTACTTCAAAGGTACCTTGCAACAACATTTGTGCACAATTTAAAACCTCTTCCCATTTAATAATATTTGCAGATCACATAGTGTTGAGTGAACATAGGTGTTAATCATTTTAATACTTGAAAGTTATTACTTTTTTAATAATAAAATTACTAAATATAATATAAATTTAATAACATTTTTTAAATTATTACATTTTTAATAATATAATGGAGCTCTGGTGTCCCAGTAGCAAGAAGCTGTGCTGAAACCCTAAAGGCAGGAAGCTCGAGGCTAACAGCTGCTCCAGGGAAGAAGGATGAGCAAAGTCATTCGTGCAGTTAATTGACTCTGACAACCCACTGGAGGGTCAGCTATGGGTCAGTTCCAACTCACTATTATACAACAACACTAATATAATAATAGTTATCCATTTTGGGGGAGGTTTCCCTCATCCCTCCATCACTTCCATGAGAGATATCTAAATGTTGAGGTTTGTTTTTCCCTAATTGTTTCCAGAGGCTTACACTGCTTGAGTGGAAGGGGGGAAAGTCAGATATTGCCTGAGACAATAAACAAACGTCCATGGCAACCTCAGCTAATGCCGTAGTTTGCACAGAGGGGCTGTGAGGACACACTTGTCTTGAACAAAGAGGGAGTCCAAGCCTTCAGGGTAACTTCTTTCCAACCTTTCTAATGAGAGATGTATGAACAAATCTTCAGAAGTTTTGTATTGACATCTCCTGTTTATAGTTCTTTTCCTCCCTGAATTTATTACAAACATGCCAAATTATGTCGGCTGTCCCAGAAGTCATAAAATCATTCATAGTCTCCTCATAGATGAAATAAATCTTACTTTTGTAACATATCATTCGCAATTTCTTGATGCTGCTAGACACAGTGCAAAGCGTTTCCTTTGATCCAATGATTTTTAATTTATTCCCATCCTCACCAAATTGCTCAATACTTTGAAACTGCATTTCTTGATAATGTCATGTGTGAAGTTCACTGAAATGTTAGATTAAGGAAAATATTAATTAAAAACCATACTTGCACAATATTAGAGTTGGTATTTTCAAAGGAAACAGGTTTTGCAGCAAATTAGAATATGTAGTAGTATATTTTATAAAATATTTGTTAGTTCTTTACCTTTTCTAAATATGTAGGATATATTCCTCTTTCCATTTCTCAGAACTAAGCACTATTTATAACTATTTATTTGAATAAATATTCCAAGTAGACATTTATATACATGTATGTAAAAGGAAAACATACAGTATAAAATGAATCTTGAATCTTGTACTTTTTCAATTGAAGGTGGCAAAAGTACCCAGTGTCCCATGAATGTTGAGGGTTATAGGAAGGACATTTGCAAATAAATAGTGCAGGCTTCTTAAGTCATGTCATACCTGGGAATACCTCAGACCTCCTATGTTGATTATTTCTTTGTAAGCAAGTCTGATGCTTTAACATATCTACTTCAGAGCTTCAAAAGAATGCCATTTTATTTAAAAGACTAAGGGAATGACAATGAAACCATTAATTCTAAGAATATTTTGTAGAACTTGTTGTCTCCAACAGTCTGTTTATATAAATTTAATAATTACTGTTTCATAAGTCAAGTTGACTGTTAAGGAGCTTTTCAGTTCAGTGCTATGTGATTTGATTTTTTTATTCCAAGCAGTGTTAATTATTACTCTAATTCATTATTTTATGAACTTTGTTTATGGAAACTCTTTAGGGGCTTATCATAATCTTCAAAAAAATCTTTCCGGGAAATAGAGCTCTGTTCTTGAAACAAATTACAAATGAGATCCTCGTGTTATTAGAGGTATACAACAGAGAAAACTACACTGTACAATTTATTCAATTCTCTGAGGTAATAGAATATTCTTTTGAATAAAACTAACTTTGCATTTACAAATTTCCTGTGTTAGAGGCTTACAGATTGACTTTAATTTCTCAAATATCAAAAAAATGTCAGAAGGCTCATCATTCAGCTTATTTTTCTTTAAAAAGCACATTCTTAAATTTTTTTAATGTCTGGTTTATTTAGGCTGTCACATTTCTAATGTGAAGAGCTTCTAACAACAACAGTAACAAATTATATGTTTTTGTAGTGCCAGGACCTGTACCAGCCAAGTCTCTTAAAGGAACATCCTTTGAAAATAAGATTTTCTTGAACTGGAAAGAACCTTTGGATCCAAATGGAATCATCACTCAATACGAGGTATTGGGAGAATCAGAAAAATAACTGAAATATGAATTGAAGAGAGAAGAGGGGGGACAGAGGAAAAGTTTGAGGGAAATGGTGGAAGAGTCAGTATTAGAGGATTAAAATCTCTAGCAGTGTCCTCTGTTTTGATTAACAAATCCATCGATCCCAAGATTGAGACTCAAAAAGAGTGTTGTCTGATAACTATAATTTTCAGATTCCTAAATTTAACTGCACTTTTTAAACAGATTTGGCCTTGTCAGACTCACTGATGGTTGCAATAAAAGCTACGTGTGTAAAATTAAGACACTTGTATATCAGACTGTGGTTTAGGTAAGAATGTTGAATATTATTAGTGCTTTCAGAGTATGGAAGAAATCTAAAAAAAAAAAAACCGCAAAGACACATTACTTACCCAACTAATCCAAAGCTTCAATTAAACTCTGAACATAAATCATTACCTAACTTTAAACTGTATAAAACACTGATAAACTGTGCAAAACTCAGTGTAATTCTACCATTAAATGCCTAAATTTCTCGTGGCTATTGAATGCTTCCAGATTCCTAATGAAACAGCAGTTTAAGTCTTTGACTTGTACTCCCTTCTCACTTTGCTGTCAATTTGGAGCCAACTCAAAACTAACACTGTTGCAGGTTTTCAGAGGCTGTAACTGCCCAGGAGGAGAATGCTCCTCTTTCCCTCAGGGAGTAATAGGTGAAATTGACCTCCTCACGTTTGGGTTGGCAACCTAACTCCCTAAAACTCCTCCTGAGTTCTCTTCTAACTAGAGGGTTTGCATTTAAAACTCATCAGTTGCTCTGTGGGAGAAGGATGTGACTGTGACGATCAATCCATAAAGATTTATAGCCTTAAAAACCCCACTAAGGCAATTCTGCCCTGTCCTTCAGGGTGTGTATGAGTCAGAATCAATTCAAAAGCACTGAATTTCATTTGACTTCGTTATGGGGTCCAAAATGGGAGCGGGACGCACTAGCATAGTTTTATAATATGTGTGACTCAAAGAATATTCATCGATGTTCTAATTGTAAGAATTAGTATGAATATGTATTAATATTTAAGTATATTAGTGAATTATTTCATGCTTTTTTAAGGCAAATGACAGGTTATATATTGGTCTGGTCAAATAAAACCAGATTTATATATGGGTGAATAAATGAACAAAGAGTTTAAAAAATAACTATAGAAAATGAGAAGGAATAGAGTGAAACAGATTTTTGTATTTGACAGCAGAGAGATGCTTTTTAGCAAATTATCTTATTTAAGAAGGATTTATTTATGATTTAACATGATTTACATTAGATGTGTAACAGGAGATTTATTTCTTAAAACAGGTCAGCTATAGCAGCATAAGATCATTCGATCCTGCGGTTCCCGTGGCCGGACCACCCCAGACAGTATCAAATTTATGGAACAGTACACACCATGTCTTTATGCATCTTCACCCAGGGACTACTTACCAGTTTTTCATAAGAGCCAGCACAGTTAAAGGTTTTGGACCAGCCACAGCCATTAATGTGACAACCAATATTTCAGGTATGCAAATTCATAAATTGCAAACAGGATTGACCATGCTCATGTTTTGCAATTGCATTCACTGGAGAATCACATACATACAAATGTTTGTGGATGATTGAAGACGTTCTAAAGACTCATTTGTACATAAAATATTAACTTTTTCTGAGTCCATGCCCAAATAGATCTCAAATAGTCACCTTATATTTGCAATGTTCTTTTAATAATTTTTATTAAAATTTTCCAAAGTTTATGATAGACAGAAATAGACCTATTATGTCTTTGAAGAGTGGGTAATTAATATACCATCAGACTTTTATTAAATGGATGTGCTTGCTAATACTATATCATATACCAAATCTGTGTTCTAATTTGCTGATTTCTTGATAGTCTTAAACAAATAGGTATTTTTCTTTCTCTCTTAGCAATTTTGCATGAATGTATAGGCATCTAAATTTGTAAAATAACAATATGCAGGAGAACTTACATTGATAAACTAGAATATAACTAAATTTCACTTTACATGATACAAATATATAGCTTGTACTTGATAAAATTGATTATATCTGATTTCTCCTTTCAGCAAATCATTGAAACTTTATTATTGCTGGGAGTCACATTGTAATATGCCATAAGTTTACTCCAGCTTACTTGTTTTATCCTATTTATTTAAGATTACAAAAATAAATCTATGGTATAGACCTAATGAAAGAGTGTTTGAATCATAATTATTTTAAAGAATCATGCATTTAAGATATTAAATATCTTGAATTTTAAATCTAAAATCCTCAATTTGTTAGATATCATTTACTCTGAATTCTTTCTGATAATGCACATAATTTACTGAATATAATTTCTTTCCGCAAAGATATAATTCAAAGCCATTCTGAAGTTGTTTTTTATATAAGTTTAGGCAGTCTCTCCTTTTAACTTTCTCCTTTTAAAAATCTGGAAACTCATAATCTAAGGATTCTTTTCCCATTCAGCACACTTGCTTGACAGACTTTTTTTTATAGTGTTAAAAATGGCCCAGAAAAGAATGCTGGGGTGTTCCTAACAATTTAATCATTAATGGTACTGTCTCACCACGTAGTCTTTCTCTCAACTCCTGCAATACACAACTCTATGTGCGTCTCTGTAACTAAGAGCTCCAAATTCTGTGTTGTTACTCCCTATTCCTGTGCCATTATTGCTGATTTCAAAGTTTCAGGAAAGTAAAGCTACAGTATCTTCACAATGTCGTTGGAATGTGTATGACAAATCATCAAATTCAATAAGAAATTATGTCAATACTTTCCAATACCTTAGATTTCCAGAGTTACTATTCAGTGGTATTTATTACCCTACAAGATAAGATACATCTTTGATAATCATAATATGAGTATTTCTTCTTCTTAAACTGTGATATTAGTGTCAGTTGATTTAAATATGTTTTTCTCTTTCCTTACATATCAGCTCCGACTTTACCTGACTACGAAGGAGTTGATGCCTCTCTCAATGAAACTGCCACCACAATAACTGTATTATTGAGACCAGCACAGGCCAAAGGTGCACCTATCAGGTAAGAGGGACAAAAAATAGTTAAAGGGAGGGACAAAATAATAAAGGAAATAAACAACCCACTATGAAAGATGTTCGATAGTTGCTTCAACAAAACTGAAACTCATTGCTGTCAAAAACCCACTCGTAGCTGACCTTGTGAAGGGTTTTCGGAAGCTCTAAGCAGCATGAGGAGAGATTTCTGAGAAGCTGGTGGATACAAACCCTCTGCCTTTGATTTGACAATCCACTATGCCGCTGGCTTAAGAGTCAACACACTGTCCCATTCTTCATGTAGAGTCATTTCACAATCACCATCAGAGAAGTATTACTTCTATTATGTCTTCATTTTTTTCATTTTTTCCCCCAGGTTGATGACAGGTTGATATATAGTTAAGAATAAAATTCTAAAGAGATTTTTATGATATTCATGAATTGAATCATTCATCCATCTCTTGGCACTATTTAATTCCAGATTGTTGCTCTTTTTCCCCCTCTAAGACCATTTCATTTCATTCCCTATGTTGGTATCTATGGAACATGAGCTTTGAAGATATTTGCCAGAAATAAAATGAGAAAATAACTCCTGTCCAGTGTAGTAAATCAGTTATGAATAATTTCATATGAATGATTGAAAATAGGAGGAAGCTTTGAGGAAATAAAAATAGAATCGTTAAATGAATGCAGCCCTGTGACCTTTTAATGTCTGAATTGTTCCTTATCTGGAATTGCATAGTAAATATTAAAATCATGTGGCCATGCCATTTTTCTTTTCGATATTGGAACTATTTCATATTCTTTAATGACCCTAATCTTCAGGAAAATTGAAAGCCGTGTTTTTTTCAGATATTAGATCAAATTATTCCAATCACTATATGATTTTCAGCAAAATTCCACTTAAAATTGTAGGCTTTGTGTATATTTTATCATCAACGTTCTCTGGGGAAGTAAATCAAGAATAATGTTATTGTAGGTATTCCTTAAATGAATCCTCTCAAGTTGTTTCATTTTAAAAAATAAAAATAACTTTGATCTTTCTATAAAATCAATATGGTTGAGTTTATGAGTATATGTTTGCAATTCAGATACCTTTGTACCACTATAAACTTGGTGGAGGGCATGGGGACAGGGGAAAAATATTTTCTTACTTAAATAAAGAAAACACTGATAGAACAACTTGAGCCTATACAGTTAACGATCTTTACTTTTGCCTGGCGGAAACTCACAAGACCAGCACAGCAGAGGAAAAGAAATGGCTGAGTATACTTGTAACATAAACAATTACAAAGCATTCGCTTCTTGAAAATTCAACGTAAATAACTGGTGCTATTCATGAATCAATAATTGGTGAATGAGTCTGATTGCTGATCCAAAGCCGAAAGAAAAAAATTCTTCATTCAGCGGCTTTTCTCTATTGACAAGCAATCATGGTCACTCACATGTTCCTACCTGTGATAAAATTTACTTTGTCATTGTTCAAGTCTACTGTTTCTGTTTCAATGAGCTATTAGAGTACTTGTGTTTGCTTTTTGTAGGTCATGTATTTGAGTGAATTCAGCTTTACTTTATATGAATTGCAGGATGTGGTGGTTGTTATTATTGCACAATTGTGTAATGCAGTTTATAGTCTTTATTCACTTAATTTATTCCACAAATACTAACTGATCATATACTATGTTCCAGAAACATAAATAAAGATGGAAATATTACAACCAAGCACAGAAATTTAGAGCCCAGTTATAATGTACCTGTGACTTTTAAATCACCATGGTGAAGTAGTGTGTAAGGAGTTGCCCTATTGACCCTAAAGATCAAGCATATCTGGAAGTTTAAATCCACCAATGGCTCTGGGGAAGATGGGAAGTCTCTTCCCATTATGATTTACAGCCTTGGAAACCCAACAGAGGATCTGTATGAGTTTGAATTGACTTGATGGCAACAAGTTCAGAAAGTTATCTTTTTTTAATTAGTAAGCATATTACTGATCAGATTATTTTAAATCAAAAGTCTTCCCTCTATTTGTTTTGTTTACTATTAAGGGTCAATAAGACCTGTGGGAAATGTTAAATAAAAACAATTCTTGGACAATCTTATACCCACCTTCTCTGAAATTGGAAATGCACTTGTTTTGTATTTGTTGCAAATATATGTTACCATTTCTGGAATTTAATTTAGTGACTAACAACTTCAGAGTAATTTGGAGAGTCTTTCACTCATTGTCATTCACTGAGACAGAACTGATGTAGAGCTGACCCTTCAGTAGAATTTTTCAGAGGCATAGAAGAAGATAGCTTATCTCTCTCCCCTGCAGGGTCACTGGTGGATTGATATTGACGAGGAGGCTTGGCCATTGGGTTAGAAGCACAATTCTACACATTGGCGACCAAAGGTCTCATATAGGAGAACAGTACTTATGAAAATAGTACAACTGACATGGAGGCGTCTGCATCTGACCACCACTGACTCCACACAGGATAAGAGACCTCATCCATAACATGAACAATGTGACGCTAATTCCGATGAGAATCAGATTGGCCCCATGCTCCCTGTACCTACTTATAGCAATTTTAAAACTATCTCTCCCAAAGCTCTCACTGATCTGCTACTAAGCACATTCATTAGTTGGAATGGCTACACAGATCACACAAGCAATACTCACAAATAGGTGGTTTATTAGAGAGTGATGAGTTACAATTCAGCTAAGAAACAGGATGTTTGTTGTTGTGGTGGTTGTTGTTGTTGTTGTTGTTGTTGTGTACTGTTGAGTCAAAACCAACCCGTAGCTGACCCTCTGGTGGGTTTTTAGAGGCAGTTAATTGCCTGAGAGGAGATTGCCCGTTCTTCTCCGGCGCAGCAGCTGGTGGACTCAAACTGTGTGACTTCAGGTTGTAGTACAGCTTCTTGCCGCTAGGCTAGCAGAGCTCCAGGAAATAGGGTATAATTCTTTAATGAAGTTAGCTTATCAGGAATGTTCTTAGACCCTTTACCCTTCAGCCTCATAGCTCTGGGAAACTGTTGGACAGCCCTTTTAGTCCTATCAGTTATGAGGTCTACTCGCCAGACCTCTACCAATAAACATAAGCAGAGACCCTTGACTCTGGCCCCATGGGTTGTTCTACTTCACCTCTGTCTCACGTTGTGAAACCAAGTTGTTCCTTGGAGGCAAGGATTTTGAAGCTCTGTCTCACACACTGTGAGCATGTGGCCAGGAAGGACCAGTCCTTGAAGAAGGACATCGTACTTGGAAGGATGGAGGAACAGCACAGAATAAGAAGTCCTAGGATGAGATGGTTTGACACAGTAACTGGATTAAAGAGGATAAGAGTGTTAGAAACCATGCTGTTGGAGCAGGATAGAGCAGAATTCAGAAATACTGTGCATAATAGAATCTCTAAGAGCTGTAGTCGAATAGACGATACATAACAACCACCATGAGTCCTGGGGAAGAATGTTTTCCTACTAGTAGTCCATCCTACCTTCTGTCTTTATTTATTGTGTTGTAATGATTTATCCAACTTTCTGGGGTCACCTCTAGGTAGAAATCAGATAATAGAACAAATATTCCGAACTGGACATTCAACCTCAAATAAATCCTACCTCCTTTGTCCTTTGACTCTACTAGTCATGGAGCTTGTCTTTCTTTTTCTGGCCACACTCCTACCTGCAATCTTGCTACTAGTAACAAGAGCCTTAAGCTCCACCACTTCCTTCAAAATGATGGTCTAATGCAAGTGATCAATTTTTCTCAGCACTCAATTTGTTTGGTACCTCAAACTGTTACTGCCTTTATTTCAAACTCCATCACTCCCTTTAGATGTACCTGAAGCCAGTAGCCATTACACTATTACCAATTTTTGTCAGAAATCCATTGTCCCAACTCTTGTGGAAATATCACTTATTTCTTCCCTAGTCTTTCTAATGTCAAACAAACCCAAATACGAAAAAAAAGCCTCTAAAATAGCAACAAGGAAACCCTATAAAAATTATTTTTTCGATTTCATTTTTATTCAAAATTTGTATCTATCATTTAGGGGTTTTTTAAATTTAATTTTATTATAAAAATGGTAGTAGTAGTTAATTGAGAAATTCATTGACTAATTAGCGTTCCGTACTTATAAGGTACTGAGCTAGATATTTAGAATACAAATTCAATTAAGTCCACTAGTAGATGGTCTTGAGTGGGAATAGTAGACTGCAGATTAATAGCAGACAGTGCAATGTGACAAGTAAAACGATAACTGTTGGAAATTGTGGTATGAGAGCTGCGTTTTGAAGAAATAGAGATGAATTCAGCCAAGAGTCACCCTGACAAGCTGGGAGAGACTGTTGTGAAGAGAAGAGGCAATGACTCTACGTGTAAAGGAAGCTGTGGTAGTGCAGCTGCACCAGAGCTTGGTTTCAAGGACTCTTAGTGGATCATATCATCTAGAGAGAAGGATGTGTGGAAGAGTGGCAACAGATGAGGCTGGTGAGATAAACAGTGGCCAGTGTGGGAGGCTGTGAGCACTAGCCTGAAAACTGAAAGAAGCCCCTGTGAGACTAAGCAGAAAATGAGCACAGTTTTAATTGCAGAAAAATCATGACTGATGTAAAGATGATGGACTGTAGGTAACAAGACTAGAGGCTGAGAGAGCCTGGTGTGACGTGATCTTGGGCCACCTGATCTTGGGCAGTAGCAATGGAAATGCAGGTGAAGGAGGCAGGGGCTTCTCTACCAGGAGTTTTACATGAGTAAGTTGTAGAAAACTTAGTGACACATAAGAAGGGAAAGGAGCTGGAGTACGTGCAGTAAGAAATGACAGTGGCCTTTTATTTTAGAAGTGACATAAGAACAAGAAGTCATGTAACCGAAAATGTATTGGTTTTTTGCAGTTCTTAAATAACAGTGAATGTTTTTAGTATAGTTACCTCAACTTAAAAAAAAATGTGTCTTTTTGAAGTCAGTTCTTTTGTGTGTTTTCCCTCTTACCAATATTTTCACCACATTTTAGCTCTAAAAGATCATGTTGTTTGTAGAATATCAATGCACATCTTGATAAAAATCTTGTTCTAAATAATTCAGCATTGCCCACCACTTGTTCCTTCTGTTATCCATTAAGGCTGTTTCCATGTGCTAATGTAAAACACGTGAAGTGTAATTCTAGCAAGTATAGTTCTTTGACAAAATATATATTTTATTTATAAGCATTCTAAAGAATGAAAGTTTTAGAATCGTATAACCAACATCAGCCTACTATCCTTAAAATTAATATCATTTGACAAACATGTCTGTAAATAAAAATGAAAACCTCTAATAAATTCTTTAGAATGAATATTTTCTTTTCTTTCTCAGTTATTCAAAAACCTATTCCAGTGCTAACCTATGTATATAACTATAACACATAGAATGGCTCATTTGTCAAAGATTGACCCAATGTAACTGTTTTCAGAAAATGCGAGTCACTCTAGTAATAGAAAAAAGCATTGAGAATAATTTCTCTATTGAAGCTCAGTTTATTGTAAAATATAACAAATTAAAAAGTTCTCTCACACATATTTAATTTTAGCATGTTGCAAATATAAACTTTACACCTTCTAAACCAGAAGAAAACTTCCCAATCTAAATTTACTGAATGTTTATTTTGTAGATAAAATCTTATCTTGCGTTTTAAAACATTATGTGTTATAATTGTATACACACGTTAGCACTGGAATAGTTTTTTAGTAATAGAAAGGAAAGAAAATATTCATTCTAAAGAATTTATTAAAAGTTTTCATTTTTAATCACAGAAATATTTGTCAAGTGATATTAATTTTAAGGATAGTTGGTCGAGGTTGGTTAGACAATGAATTTTTAGGTAGGTAGTTAAAATAGCATCATAAAATGAAATAAAACCCACCATTTTTTCACAGTTAAATTAGTGGGAAATAAAGATCTAATGTTCCATCATTAGTGGTAGCTTACCAAAAGTGCAAATTAAAATATAGAAGTAAGTCTAAATGGTGTTCAGATCACGTGCATTATAACTTTAATTTTTTAGTTGACTGTTATATAAAATATTAAAAGTTAAGAAACTATCCATACTCATCTACATACTAGTCAATTTAATTTCAGAAACTGAAGAGATCAAATTATCTGCTTGATATTTTTAAACATAGTTTGGATCTTACACTGTGGTACTACTAACCAAAGAGTTTGTTCCAAATCCACTAGATGCTTTGCAAGAGAAAGAAATGAACAGTTTACTCTCACTAGAAGTTAGAGTCTTAAAACCCAATGAAAGGTCACTGTGAATTAGAACCAACCCAAGGGCAGTGAGTTGAGTTAAACTGATCATAACATATATCTTGTTTGAATATGAATTAACACTTTTAAAATTTAAGCGAAGATGGAAATAGCTTTATTGCCATTAAGGGCATATGGTGCAAAGATATTAGCATAGCTGCATGGACAGCCCAAAGGCATGCAAGGGGAAGCCAATAGTAGCTCTTTGGGAGAATGATAGGCAATCTTGTTCTGTGTGATTTACAGCCTCTGAAAACTTGCTGGAGGGTCAATTATGAATTAGTTCTAACTCTACAGCATGTTCTTGCTGTTGTTGAGTACCATTGAGTTAGAACTAACCCACAACTGACCGACTATCAGATTTTGAAAGGCAGTAAATCACATGGGAGAAGATTGCACATCCTTCTCCAGGAGAGCAGCTAGTGGATTTGAATCACAGCACATTAGAACAACAGAATGTTTTCTAACAGAAGATACATGAATATGTACTCTTTCTATTAAATCTCATTTCTTGTCTATATACACAGCTGAATTAATGTTTAAAATTACTGTTTTGTTTGACATTTATCACAAACATTGAACAGATTATATCTAGATGGCATTCTTACAGCCCTACTCTAGTAGGTAAGAACTCAGGTGATATAATGATTAAGACTTGATTGCTAACTAAAAGATCACCTATTCTACTTTGTCATTTCCTCAATAGGAGAAAAAACTTGACAGTTGATTTTTGTCAAGAGTATAGCCTAGCCAACTCTTTGGACAATTTTACTGTGTAAGATTTATATAGGTTTATATAGGTCAAAATCAGCGCAGCAGGCATAACACTTTAGATAATACTGGTGACACAATGCTTAGATGCTTAGTTGCCAATCAAGCAGTTGGTGTGTTAAACTCACACAGTATCTCCATTGGAGAAAGATCTTGATATCTGCTCCCACAAAGAACACAGCCTAGAAAACGCTTTGAGATAATTCTACTCTGTGATATGGGGTCAGTATAAATTGAAATTATCATTAATTTCATTTTCAGTGCCAGTGCATGTCAACTCAGTAATGCCAAGAATGTCACTGTGCTTGTGTTCATTTCATTTTTACAAATTCTAGTTTTTCTACATTTATACTACATGTTTGAGTTGTGGTCTTGGAGAAGAATTTTGAACAAACCATGGACTGCCAAGAAAACAAATAGGCCTCCTTGGAGAGAGTGAAACTAAATTTCTCCTTGAAAGCTAGGATTTTGAAGCTCTGCCTCACATACTTTGGGCACATGTCCAGGAGGGACCGGTCCTTGGAGAAGGTCTTCATGTTTGGAAGGGTGGAGGGACAGTGCAGGAGAGGAAGACCTTGGAAGAGATGGATTGATACAGTAACTGAGGCAATGCGGGTTGGTGTGTTTGAGTCATTGAGATTGGCTCAGGACAGGGCGGGCTTCAGAGCTGCTGTACAGAGGGTCACTATGAATTTTAGGCAACTCAATGCAACATAACAACAACAACATACTATGTATATTCCACATTCTAATTATTAAAGGATGTTTGCAATGTTTCTTCTCATTTTGAGTGATGTCCAATCTGGTAACTATAACTATCTTTAACCATATAGCTACCTGTGTTCCTTTATTGTTAATAGAGTTCAAAGACCTTAAATATATAACCAATCCTGCTTGCTTAGTCTGTCTTACTGGGAGCTCTAATGAAACCTGTCCACCAAGAGTGACCCTTCTTGACACACCAATGGCATAGCTATCAGAATTATAATAACCCACAAGTAACTCCAGGAAAGTGAACTGACAACCAAATGCTGCCCTAAAATGAGCAAATGATAAACAAGCAAGCATAAACATCCCTATGCTATATAAAATAAATAATTAGCAATAGGCAAATAATTCCCTCTCAGTACAACATACTGACATGTAAGTGTTGTACCCCTAACAGTAAATCAGGCATACAAATATCATGACTCAAGGCCCATATGAGCAATGAAATCAGTTTGAAAATTAAGATGTGCCCGAGTCAGAGTATAGTCTTTTCAATCATTTGCTTGACATCTGAGAACGGAACAGTGGATGAGGATAACAGAAGAATTGCTCCATTTGAGTTGTGGTGATGAAGAAGAGCACTAACTATCCCATGCACTGTCAAAAGAACAAGCAGATTATGCCCTGGAGGAAGTATAGTCACACTGTTTCTTAGAGGCAATGATGACAAAGCTTCATCTCACAGACTTTGGGCATGTTGTTAGGATGAGTTATTCCTTGGAAAGGAACATCATGCTTGGAAAGGTCAAGAGTTGACACAGTGACTGCTTCACTGGAGTTGAGAATGTCAGAAATTATGAGGCTGGTGCAGGATAGGACAGGGTTTATATCTGTTGTTCAGAGGATTCCTATGAATTGTATTTAACTTAATGGCACTTAACAACAACAACAAATTGAAATTGACTCCATGATTCCAAGTAACATCTTAAACTACTGTTGTAACTGTTGCACAATACTTCTGTCTTAATTGAAGAATAATAAAACTGCAACAGTTTAATAATAAGTATGATGGCCTAATGGTAATAAGTGGCACTGCCAGCCCAATAGCAGCTGTTTCGAATCCACCAGACATTCCCCAGGAGAAATATGAGCAAACTCCTCCTGTGCGATTTACATCCTTTGAGAATCCACAAAAGGGTCAGTTAGTAATCAGTTCTGACTTAACAGCACATAACAACAATATATTGATAGCAGTGAGTCGATTCTTGTGATAAGTCGTGTGTGTGTGTGTGTGTTGTTTTATTTTAATGATTTTTATTTTATACTGGTTTGCTTACAAAGTTTGTATACATTGTTTTTTCCACCAGATCTTTCCCATTCCCTTAACCCAGCCCTCCCTCCACCCATCAAATTGTGAAACCTTACGATTAGCCCCAACCCTTCATCCCACCCCTCCACCAATCCTCACCCTCTATTACCAACCCCCCCCCCAATCCTCATACACGTTCAACAATAATTGTCTTATACAGCATTTGTCCTTACGGGACTGAGTTAACTGTCCAACCAATATTGAATGGATTGAGAAAATATGGTACATTCACATGATGGAATACTATGCAGCATGCAGGATCACTGGTCTTGTAAATCACTACCTAACTTGGGAGACCCTGGAGAGCATTGTATGATAGGTCTTTTTTGTTTCCACCCTAGACTCTTGAGACTAGAGTGATCCTTTTTGATAGCAAATAACATCCGTTTCTTTCCCCTGCTCAGAATTATTTGATGATTTCTCATCTCATTTGTAATAGAATGCGAAGTCTTCAAAATCTAATATGCCCAGAATGCTTCTCACCTTCCTCTCTTTTTATTCTTCCTACATATGTCCATGGGTTGGTGAATGTTTCACTCTATAAACTTTGAACTTGAACCCTATATTTATTTGAAAAAATATATCAGACACCTTGATTAATGTGATTTCTTTGAGAAATAGAGCCTAATATCCCTGTTTTTAATGTGAACTGAACTTAGTGACTCATTTTTAATGAACACATTAAAACAGAAGGCATATTCCACCACTTCGGAGATTAGTTCATGAAAGTTACAGAAACTTCTGTTTTGCTTGCTCCCTCTCTTGGCTTGTTCACTCTGGTGTCAGATTTTTACTGTGTTGTGAGGAGTCTCCACTTCTGAAGAGGCTCGTGCACAGAAGAATGAAGGCCTCTGGTTAACAGCTGCATGAGTTGAGTGTTGAAGCAGGTACTTTAACTTTTAGATTATTTCAATCCCAGAAAACAACCTGATTTTGACCTCAGAAGAAACTTTTAAACCCAATCATCTTCTGTTCTGAAAACTTTGCCTCTTTCTTGACAAAGATTCTGATATGGTCATGCTTATAAATAACTTTTGACATTTTAATCTTTTCCATTAATTAAAAAGTGCAGTGTAAGAAAACACAATAGTTTGATTACTTGCAAATTAAGTTACCACCGACTGTGTAATGTGTAAATGTGGACAAAGAACTGGATTCCAATCATGTAGCAGTGAGGCATCCTGACTGCTGCCCACTGATGACAGGCGTCCACACACAGATGCATGGCGAACCCTGTGTTTCTAGCTTTGGAGCCAACATTGAACCTTATGTAATTAACTTTCAGTTATAATTTCCCATTTCCATTCTCGTGGTTTTTTTAGTGGAATTGTGTGTTTTATAAATCCTTTGTTAAAGCAGAAGGATGATTATGAGTGGGTCACAGCAGACCTTAAAAAAGCTGGGCCAAAAAAATTCAATAAGTCAGTAATTGAAACTTTGGATCTTAAAATAAAAAAATAATAATGTGAAACAAAATCAACAAAAAAAGTGATTCTTGAACATACATTGTCACCTGTTTAAAAGGTATTTTTAAATGCCTCCGTTTGGCTGATTTCAGATGCTTTTCTTCTGTGTACTGCTTTTTAAAGAGCCATCAGTTTGCTATCAGAGTCTCATTGATGCATTTTGTGCTTAGCTGCACTATGTGATTATTTTTATTATTTTAGGACACCAATATGAGACTTGTAATAAAATATGTAATGGGTGGAAAGCTGGGAGGAGAGTGTACTGCTACACAGCTAATAAATCAAAATGGATTAATAAGTGCTGTAAACAAACAAACAAACAAACAAAATCCCAAACTATCTCTTTTATCAAAGGACTTCCAAATTTATACGTCACAGAATTTGTGAGAAAATAAACTTGTTCTTTTGAGACAGGGTTTTGAGGGAATGTCGTGTATCATATTATCAGGGGTAACCAGTCCCTGAGTATGTAGACATCATGTTTGAAAAGGCAAAGGATGAATGAAGAAGAGAAAGATCCTCAAAGAGATAGGCTGATAAAGCGACCATGTAGGAGATCTTAAAGGTGGTGAAATATAGGGTAAAATTCCAATCTGTTGTTCATAGGGACACAAAGAGACATAGTAGACTTGATGTCACCTATCAACAACAGTATGTAATGAAATGCCAATAATTCATACACTCACCTATAGAAATCTTATTTCTTCAGATCTAAGCACAAAGTTATGTATTTATTTGTTCGGTTTATTCTTTCCCACTAAAACTTCATTAGAGCAGAAATTTTGACTACTACGTTTATTGATGTAACCCTAAGACTTAAGAAAGTGCATGTAATACAATAGACAATAACTGTTGGGTGAATGAATATGTGACAGTCACCATCTTTATAGCTAAAATTATAGTGTATTAAGAGTTAATGATTCTCATTATGGAAGTTTTCCTGAGTCTTGCTCATCTGGATTTACTGAAAGAGTGATGACATAATTTCCAGCATCACGGCAACATGCAAACACCACAGTAGAACGAACAGATGACTGGTCAGCTTTTTAGGATGTAGAAGTATAAGTTGTTCTTCATTTTGTAAACAAGAAAATTGTATTTATGCATTAAATCATCATTCAGTATGATGCCAGTATACCAATTTAACTTAATGATTAAATATTTTTATTTCATTATCACAGATGGAGACTATAGTATGTATTGATAATCACAATTAAAATAAGTACTGAGGATATTTTAATTGCTAGAATACTAAATTCAAATAATATTTATGTCTATACTAAACTCAAATAATATTTATGTCTAACTGGAATTAAGTACTATTACATGATTAGACAACTCCAAGGATGCAAAGCACAGGGTTATTTAATATAATCAGTCAAATCACTTCTAATTTGCTTTTGCATTTATTATTTTCTGTTCTGTAATTAATTTGTGTTGATAAATAAGAAAGTAGCAGTGAAAACAATATGCAAAGTAGAAGTATGATTTTTGGAAGGCGCACCGTTGTACAATGGTTAAGGACTAATCTGCTAACTGAATGTTCAACAGTTTGAACCCACTGGCTGCTCTATGAGAGACACTTGTAGAAATCTGCTTGGAAATCTCTAAAAAAGAATAAGGGCCAGGTGAGGATGGATAGATCTGCCTTTTACCAACTTCACAAAGTGGAACTGTCCCCCTCAATAGTACAAAACCAATTACCATGAGGTGAGACATGTCTCTCATGCACCCATACCTCTTTCTACTCATCTCAACACCAATCTCACTGTTCTGATGGGCCCAAAATCTGATGTGATAGCTCTCAGACCACACAGAACCATATTAGCTAAGTCAAAAGGGTATAATCCAGATTATTAATAGAATACAGTCAAGACAGCTGCCAAGACGTGCACTCAGGCACCTCAGCCTCAACTCTGTAGGCCTCTTGTTCCCAAATTATTAGTCCTGCCAATATCGGCTTCCTTCCTTGCCCAGTTGTCCAACAGAGTTCTCAGCCCTGTCAATATTGGCTCACCCTCCTCACCCGCAGGTCTCATCTCACAACAGGTCTCCATTTTGTCCATGGCTGCTCTCGTCCACAAATGTGATAATGGGTACCTTGGTGGGCAGTGTTTGGTGGAGCTCTCTGATTAAAACAGGCTTGGAAGCAGGAGTGAGTGGTATCCACTTCAGAAACAGCTTGCCTCCAGAAACTCTATGAACTTGGAGAAACAATTAAAGTTATATAAGTGTTCAGGTCTTACGTTCATAGGGTCAAGATGAATCATCTACAACTCTATGGCACTTAATAACAATAACAACCCTTTCCTCCCCAGGTTTCATCTCACCTCAGGTCTCCACTTTAGCCTGGCTATTGTCCTGTTGGTGAGGTTTCTTCACTGGTGGAGGCAGGAGATCTCTTTCCTCTTCACTGGCTGGAGAATATCCATCTCTGTGGCTAGAACTGTTCAATTTATTTATAAGATGAGCCAATCCCCTTGTAAATTATTGAGACTGGCCAATCTAAGGGAGACCAATACGTGCCATTCTCATAGTACCACTCATCTACATAACAATGTAAAATACTGGCTAGAGACATCATATTGAAATATAAGCTCCCTAAAAACCCTATGGGCAGTTATACCCAATGCTATACTAAAAGGCTTTCAGATAACAGATGTTGCCCTGGATGGGCTCACCAAGTTGTGCCAAGAAATCTGGAGAACAAACACTTGGCCAACTGACTGGAAGAGATCTATATTTGTTCCCATTCCAAAGAAAGGTGACCCAACTGAGTGTGGAAACTACAGAACAGTGTCAGTGATTTTACATGCAAGCAAGATTCTACTGAAGATCATCCAAAAACAATTAGAACAGCACATCAGCAGAGAACTGCCGGAAGTCCAGGCTGGGTTTAGAAGGGGTCGTGGTACTAGGGATAATGTTGCTGATGTTAGATGGATCTTGGCTGAAAGCAGAGAATACCAGAAGAATGTCTATCTGTGTTTCATTGATTATGCAAAGGCATTTGACTGTGTGGATCATAACAAACTGTGGCTGACTCTGAGAAGAATGGGAATCCCAGAACATTTAATTGTGCTAATGCGAAACCTGTACTTGGATCAAGAGGCAGTAGTCAGAACAGAGCAGGGCAACACTGCATGGTTCAAAAAAGGGAAGGGTGTACGCCAGGGATGCATCCTGTCTCCATACCTTTTCAACATGTATGCAGAGCAGATTATCCGAGAAGCTGGGCACTATGAGGAGAATTGTGGCATCAGGATTGTGGAAGATCTATTAACAATCTGCGTTATGCAGATGACACAACCCTGCTTGCTGAAACTGAGGAGGACCTCATGCACTTGCTGCGAAGGATCAAGGACTGCAGCCTTCAGTGTGGACTAAGGCTCAATGTCAAGAAGACAAAGATTCTCGCCACTGGACCAATTGGCAGCGTCAGGATGGATGACGAAGAGATTGAGAGTGTTCACAGATTCAGATTGCTCGGCTCCACAGTCAACACTCTTGGCACCAGCAGTCAGAAAATCAAAAAGCGTATCGCGATGGGAAAGTCTGCTCTTAGGGACCTCTCAAAGGTACTCAGGAGCAACAGTGTCTCTCTGGAGACTAAGGTGCGCCTGATACAGGCCATGGTATTTGCAATCGCTTGTTATGCATCAGAGAGTTGGACAATGACTAGGGAGGACAGAAGATGAGTGGATGCTTTTGAGCTGTGGTGCTGGGGAAGGGTACTGAATGTACCATGGACTGCCAGGAAAGCAAACAGATTCATCTTGGAGAGGATTAAACCAAGCTACTCCTTGGAGGCAAGGATTCTGGGGCTTCGTCTGGCATACTTTGGACATGTTGCCAGGAGGGACGGGTCCTTGGAGAGGGACATCATGCTTGGGAGTGTGGAGGGACAGCGCAGGAGGGGAAGACCCTCTATGAGATGGATTGATTCAGTGACTGGGGTAATCGGGATGGGTGTGTCAGAAGTGGTGCGGTTAGCGCAGGATAGAGCAGGGTTTAGGGCTGTTGTGCATAGGGTCGCTATGAGTCGGAAACGACTCGACGGCACATAACAACAACAACAATACTAAAAGGCAAAGAAAGTGTCTCATAGCCATTGAGTCAGGATCGAAATATAGCGGACCTTGCAGTGGATCTTTGTAAGCTGTGACTAGCACAGAAGATTTCTCCTTTTTTTCACAGTGCCACTGGTAGATCAGAGCTGCCAGTGGGATACCATCTTTGTGTTAGCAGCACACCACCATACAAATGATGCCACCAGAGCTTTTCTAGAGGCTCTGTACTTTGAAACAGATGTGACAGATGATATCCTGAAGAACAATTTTCTCAGTAAACAACTGAGCATGAAAGTAAAGATCATGCCTTTTAATCACCATTTGTCTGCCATACTTTGTTGACTACTGTGTTGCTATATTGCTGGAAGCTATGCTACTGGTATGTCAATTGCCAGCAGGGCCATTCAGAAGTTCTATTTATTTTCCCTACTATCTACCAATTTCTAATAAATTGTTTTCGAGAAAAAAAATCTCTATTTCTCTCATCTCCCCACCCAACAAATTGCACAACCCCATGATTAATGCCCCTACCCCCTGTACAGCCTCATCCCTCTGCTCCGAACCTTTCCCACCCCTCTTAGATCCTTATACTCATTCTACAATAATGGTTTTATACAATCTTTATCCTTGTGGGACTGAGTGAGTTCACTCAGCATATTGCTCTCCAGTCCCTTTCCCAAGTTAGGTAATAATTTACAAAATCATTGCTCCTGCATGCTGCATAGTATTCTGTTGTGTGAATTTCCCATAATTTCTAAATCTATTCGTTTGTTGTTGGACATCTGGGCTGTTTCCATGTTCTTGCGATGGTGAATAACACTGATATGAACACTGATGTACAAATCTCAGTGTGTGCCTGAGTTCTCATTTTCTCAGGGTATATTCCAAGCAGTAGAATAGCTGAGTCATAATGGAATTTCTATGTTCAGCTTTTTAATGAAGAACCAAATTGCCTTCCAGAATGGTTGCAGCCCAGAATGGTTACAATCCCACCAACAATGTAAAAGAGTTCCTTTCTCATCACATCTCCTCCAACACTTATTACTTGCTGCCTTGTTAAACTTTGCCACTGTTACTGCAGTGAGATGGTACCTCACTGCGGTTTTGACTTGCATCTCTCTTATAGCCGTGATCTGGAGCATTTATTTATGTCGTTTTCAGATTGAGACAGACTGTTAAGAAGGATCTGCCATTGTTGTTGTTATGTGCCGTCGAGTCGTTTCCGACTCATATCGACCCTATGCACAACAGCCCTAAACCCTGCTCTATCCTGCGCCAACCGCACCTCCTCTGACACGCCAATCCCGATTACCTCAGTCACTGAATCAATCCA